>NW_007256247.1:0-7956 GCF_000164805.1 Carlito syrichta | reverse complement strand
TGAGGTCTTGCCAAGTTGCCCAGGCGGGTCTCGAACCCGCGGGCTCAGGCAAACCACTCATCTCAGCCTCCCAAAGGCGGGGGATTACAGGCTGAGCCACCGAGCCCGGTTTATAACTTTTAATCTCTTATTTTGCCAAGACTTGTTCTCTTTCCTCAATCTTGCCAATTCTTCCTTCAGAAAAGAGATAGTATGAAAACTCTGTCCTGGTCAGATGTGGTGGTTCATGCCTGTAATCCTAGCATCTTGGAGGGCAAGGGCAAGAGGATTGCTTGAGCCCAGGAGTTCAAGACCAGCCTAGACAACATAGCAAGACCTCATCTCTACAAAAAAATCAAAAATTAGTCAGGCATGGTGACATGCACCTGTAGAAGGAAGGCTGAGGCAGAAGGAACACCTGAGCCCAGCAGGTATAGACCACAGTGAGCTGTGATTGTGCCATTGCACTCCAACTTGGGCAGCAGAGTGACACCTCCACCTCAAAAAGAAAAGTAAGCCGGTGGCTCAGCCTGTAATTCCGCGCCTTTGGGAGGCTAAGGTGAGTGGATTGCCTGAGCCCACGGGTTCGAGACCCGCCTGGGCGACTTGGCGAGACCTCATCTCTACAATAAATCAAAAAGTTAGCCGGGCGTGACAGCGCGTGCCTGTCGTTCCAGCTACTTGGAAGGCTGAGGTGGAAGGATCGCCGGAGCCCAGCAGGTTGAGGCTGCGGTGGCCGGGAGCGGCCACTGCACTCCAGTCTGGGCAACAGAGGGAGACTCCAACTCAAAAAAAAAAAAAAGTAAAGTAAAGAAAACCCTGTCCTGCCATAAACGTTCACATCGAATTCAGTTTTCTCAAAGAGTGGGTAAGTCAGCCTAGTCACAGTAAAGGGACCCTACGGTCCATATTTCTGAATGTGATATTTGTGACTAATTAGTTTCCAGAATATTCCTCCTGGCTCCCCAAATTGTTTTATCAGGATATAAGCCGAGAAAGTTTCAGCAGAGGCCATGGGAAAAGAGGCCAGTAAGGAACTTCCCAAAGGACAAAGCCAGATATGTAAATAAAAGGTGTCATCTTTACTCTCTGTAATTTTTCAGTCTTCCTCCTAAACCCATGGCCTCTGGGTAGTGACAGGAAGAAGGGTCAGATTAAAACATCATCTAAGAGGGGATTCCAAGATGGCAGTGGAGGCAGTCGGAGTGCATGGGGGAAAAAAAATCATTGAAAATGTCTGTTTGATAAGTGGGCTTTGTGCTGCAAGAAAATAGTAGAAAACCAAAATATACTGAGTTTAAATCAGCGGTCCCCAACCTTTTTGGCATCAAGGACCGGTTTCATGGAAGACAACGTTTCCATGAACTAGGGGGTGGAGATGGTTTCAGGATGATTCGAGCGCATTGCATTTATTATGCACTTTATTTCTATTATTATTACATTGTAATACACAATGAACTAGTTATACAACTCACCATAATGCAGAATCTGTGGGAGCCCTGAGCTTGTTTTCCTGCAATTAGATGGTCCCATCTGGGGGTGATGGAAGACAGTGACACCCAAAGTATGTTGCTTATGTCCAGTCTACCCCATAACCTCATTTTGGTTGTTGTCACTGCAGAAAACCCAGCTTCACAAAGAGAATGTTGGAAATGGACATGTTTTTCAGTGCTGATCTGACAGGAGGCAGAGCTCAGGTGGTAATGAGAGAGCGATGGGGAGTGTTTGTAAATACAGGTGAATCTTTGCTCCTTGGCCTGCCACTCACCTCCTGCTGTGAGGCTCAGCTCTGGATGGGTACCAGTCTGTGGCCCAGGGGTTGGGGATCCCTGGTTTAAATAATACAGTTTATTCTTTCACATGACAAGAAGTCTCTTCAAGGACACCGTTGGGTTTTTGTAAACATTTTTTTCTACTGTCATCCTCAGATACTGTGTCACAAGATGGCTGCAGAAGCTCCAGGCATCACCTTCCCACACAGATGCTGTTAGAAGCAAGAAAATACCCTTTCTTACAACCTTTTTTTTTAATGCAAGGAAATTACAGAATCTCCATCTACTGACTTCCCTTCCACTCTGTTGCCGCAGCTGTCTTGTGCCCATTTCTATATCATTCTGTAGCAAAAGATTGGAGTTACAATGAGTAGCCTATAAGAATCAAAATTCTCACCAGGCATGAAAGCTCATGCTGTAATCCCAGCACTTTGTGACGCTGAGGCAGGAAAATTGCTTGAATCCAGTAGTTCAAGACAAGCCTGGGCAACATAGCAAGAACTCATCTCTACAAAAAATCAAAATATTAGTCAGACATGGCGGTAAATGCCTGTGGTCCCAGTTACTCAGGAGGCTGAGCTGGAAGGATCCCCTGAGCCCAGGAGATCACAGGAGATCAAGACTGCAGTAGGCTGTGATCATACTGCTACACTCTAGCTACAGTGACAGAGTAAGACCTTGATTCAAAAAGAATTTTTTTTTTTGCTGAGTGTGGTGGCTCACACCTGTAATCCTAACACATTGGGAGGCTGAGGTGAGAGGATTGCCTAGGCCCAGGAGTTCGAGACTACCCTGGGTAACTTGGTGAGACCTGTCTCTACAACAAATTAAGACAAAAAAAAATATTAGCCAGGCATGATGATGCACACCTGTGATTCCAGCTACTTGGAAGGCTGAGGCAGAAGGATTACCTGAGCCCGGCAGGTCGAGGCTGCAGTGGCCATGAGAGTGCAACTGCACTCCAGCCTGGGCAACAGAGTGAGACTCCACTTTTAAAAACAAAAAAGAAATGTTTTTAATGATTAAAATTCTCAACTCTGAGTTTAGGCAAGGGCCAGCTTCCAAGATTTCCTTGAACTTCACACTAAAGCAGGGTTCCATTAGCAAGGAAGAAGAGGAAAAAAGGATGTTGAGTGAGCAAACTTGCACGTCTTGCATGCCAGGAAAAAGAGAAGACCCTCATTTTTCCACACACATATAAACACAACACTTGAATTAGTATATTCCGCTGCATAACACATTGCCACAAATTTAGTGACTTAAAACGACATTATCTCAAAGTTTCTTTAAATCAGGAAGCTTCGCTGGGGCATGGCTCTGCTTCATGTTACTTCAATCCAAATGTTGGCTAGGGTCAGTCATGGTGGCTCAGATCTGTAATCCTAGCACTTTGGAAGGCTGAGGGAGGAGAACTACTTGAGCCCAGGAGTTCAAGACCGGCCTGGGTAACATAGTGAGACTTCATCTCTACAAAAAAAAAAAAAAAATTAGCCAGGCATCATGGTGGCATGTGCCTAGAGTGCCAGCTACTTGGGAGGGTGAGGCAGAAGGATCCCTTGAGCCCAGGAAGTCGAGGTGAGCCACGACCACAGCATGCACTCTAGTCTGGGTGACAGAGTGAGACCCTCTCTCAAGAAAAAAAAAAATGTTGGCTGGGATGAGGTCTCATCTGAAAGCTCAAGTGGGTAATGATTCTAGTTCACTTATGTGGTTTTAGGATGAATTCCATTCTTTGAAAATTGTTGAACTAAGGTCCTCAGTTTCTCACCAGCTATTGGCTGTAGGCTACCCTCAGTTTCTACCCTCTCCAAATAGGCTGCTGGCTTCATCAAAGTCAGCAAGAGAGAGACTCTGCTAACAAGAGAGAAGTCAGAATCTTTGTCACTTGATCATGAAAGTGACATCCACTTAACATTTTGATATTCTATTAGTTAGAAGCAAGTTACTCAATGAGAGGGAATTATATAAGATCATGAGCACCAGGAGGTAGGATTGTTGGGGACCAACTTTGAGGCTCCCTGCCATACTTCCTGCACACATTTAAATATGCATATTGAACAATGGAAATTTCAGGACTCAGTGCCAGACCATTTTTTTCCCAGCTTCTAGCTTCACCCTTTTCCCCTCTCTCTTCTGGTACTAGAAAGATTTTCTCCCCCAAACCCTTCCTGAAGGGGGCTTTGCCCTCTTATTTCCATGGGGCCATAACGACAAAATCATTTCAGGGGAACATGATTTATGGGAAAAAGGCAGGAATGACAACAAACATCTGATTGGAAGTTTCAGGCCAGGTGCAGCAGCTCAGGCCTGTAATCCCAGCACTTTGGGAGGCTGAGGTGAGGGGATTGCCCGAGCCCATGGGCTTGAGAACAGCCCGGGTAGCTTGGTGAGACCTCATCTCTACAATAAATCAAAAAATTAGCTGGGCGTGGTAGCACATGCCTGTAGTTCCGGTTACTTAGAGGGCCGAGGCAGGTCAAGGTTGGGGTGGCCGCGAGCATGCCACTGCACTCCAGCCTGGGTGACAAAGTGAGACTCCAAATAAAAAAAAATAGTTTCAAAATACTATCCTTCTGAGAGTCATATAATCATGCACACATTTAAATATGCATATTGAACAATGGAAATAGAAAACAGAGATGCAAGGAGAATCATTGCTAAGGCAAGGTGCAGGGGTCTGGGTGAAAAGTCAGAGTTCTCAGATATAGTGTCTTGGAGTAGAAGAGAGGAGGAGGAAAGAGTTTCCCCCTTGGACTTGGACTCCTTCCTTTTTAGGCAAGTCCACTTGTAAATATATCACATGGATTAAACGGGAAATGTAAGACACATTCCTGCTGAGTAATTCGGGCACTGTTTGTAAAAGTATGGACAAAGCTTAGGGCTGGTGCAGTACTCCAGAGCTAGCATAGTATAGAGTCGTTAACATCTGCTAACGCCTGATGGTGCAAGAGAGAAAATGCTTACAGATCCAGAGAAAGTGGCTGTGTGGAGGCAGCCAACTACAGCCATCAGGAAGAGAGGAATCTGGGAAAGGAAAACCCTGACCTTTCTTTCCTTCTGCCCTCCATTTTCTGGCAGTGCCTCCCACTGACCAAACTCAACCAGAAACAAGAGAGTACTGAGCCTTCTTGTGGTCCATAAAGGTTGATCTTCTGAGACAGAAAGAAGAGTGGACCTATTAGGACAATTGCAAGAGACAACACAGACCATATTTTCCATAATAATCTCATGGTGTCACTTCTATCACTAGTGTTTAACTTGCTTTTTTTTCTAGTTCTTTGAGGTATAATTTTAGATTATTGACTTGGAATCTTTCTTCTTTTTCAGTGTAAGCGTTTACAGCTATGAATTGTCCTCTGAACAATGTTTTTGCTGCATCCCATAAGTTTTGGTATGCTTTGTTTCCATGTTCATTCTTTTCAAAGTACCTTCCAATCTAATGTCATTTCTTCTTTGACCCAATGGTTAAGAATGTGTCATTTAATTTCTGAGTATTTGTGAAGTTCTCTTTCTATTACTGACATCTCACTTAATACCACTGTGGTCAAAGAAGATACTTTGGATTATTTCAACCCACCAGCAGTGTTTAATTAAACAAAATTGAGCCACTAAAGCACAATGAGACACCACTTCACATCTACTACTATACTACAACTGATGTGATTTTTTTTGTTGTTAGGGTCTCACTTTGTTGCCTAGCCTGAAGTGCAATGGATCCCAGCTCACCACAGCCTTGACCTCCTGAGCTCAGGCAATCCTTCCATGAGTAGTCAGGACTTCAGGCACACACCACCCCGCCTGACTAATTTTTTGTAGAGATGAGGGAATCTCACTGTGTTGCCAAGGCTAGTCATGAACTCTTGGCCTCAAGCAATCCTCCCGCCTCAACTTCCAAAAGTCTGGGATTATGGGCATGAGTCACTGTGCCCAGCTGATATGATTTTTTTAAACATAAAATAACAAGCTTTGGCAAAGATATGGAGAAATGGCAACACTTATATGCTGATCATGGGCATATAAAATAGTGTATTGCAGTCACTGTGGAAAACCAGTGGGCAAAATCTCAAAAAGTTAAATATAGCAGTGCCATTTCACTTCTGAGTGCACACCCCAAAGGACTGAAATAGGGACTCAACCAGATACTCATACACTCAAGTACACAGGAGTGCCATTCATAATTCTCCAAATGTGGAAAAACTTCAAGTGTCCATCAACAGATAAATGAATAAGCATAATGTGGTCTATTCGTTCAATAGAATATTATTCAGCCATAAAATGAAATGAAGTTCAGTCTCAGGCTACAACATGGTGAATCTTGAAAACATTATGCTGAGTGAAACCAGCCAGATATAAAAGGACACATATTTTACCATTCCACTTAGATGAAATACATAGAATATGCAAACTCATAGAGACAGAAAGTAGATTAGAAGTCACCTGTAATCCCCCGCTTTGGGAGGCTGAGGTGAGTGAATTGCCTGAGCCCGTGGGTTTGAGACCCGCCTGGGCAACTTGGCGAGACCTCATATCTATAGTAAATCAAAAAAATTAGCCGGGCGTGGTTGTACGTGCCTGTAATTCCAGCTACTTGGAAGGCTGAGGCGGAAGGATCGCTGGAGCCCGGCAGGTCGAGGCTGCGGAGGCCGGGAGCGGCCACTGCACTCCAGACTGGGCGACAAAGTGAGACTCCAACTCAAAAAAAAAAAAAAAAAAAAAAAATTCACCAGAGACTGAGAGGAGGGGTCAGTAGAGAGCCATTGCTTGATGTGTACAGAGTTTCAGTTTGGGATGATAAAAATGTTTTGGAAATAGACGGCAGTGATAGTTGCATAACATTGTGAATGTACTTAATGTCAATGAACTGTACACTTTAAAATGATTAAGATGGTGTTTTATGTTTTATGTATATACTGGGGTGCCCCAAAAACATATACACTTTTTTTTTTTTTTTAGTCAGAGTTTCGCTCTATCTCCCAGGCTGGAGTGCAGTGACATGCTCGTGGCCACCACAGCCTCTACCTGCTGGGCTCAGGTAATCCTTCCAAGTAGCTGGGACTACAGGTGCACAAGACCACACTCAGCTAATTTTTTGATTCACTGCAGAGACGAGGTCTCACCAAGTTGCCCAGGCTAGTCTTGAACCTATGGGCTCAGGCAATCCTCTTGCCTCCGCCTCCCAGAGTGCTGGGATTACAGGTGTGAGCCACCATACCCGGCTGTATACACATTTTAAGTATGGTGTTTGCTCAAAAGAAGGCATTAATCAAATGAATACTAGTGCCATAGGAAGAACAATCGAAGTGTCAAAGCATGGTTGTGCAAACATCATACTACACATTGCAACCATAATTCAATTCAACTTCAAAAAGTAATACATAGACAACACCTCTTAAAATGTGTATACATTTTTTTGGCAACCCCTGTACTCATCACATTAAAAAATTTTTTTAGGCCAGGCACAGTGGCTCACACCTGTAATCCCAGCACTTTGAGAGGTCAAGGTGGTAAGATTGCTTGAGGTCAGAAGTTTAAGACCAGCCTAGGCAACGTAGGGAGAACTCATCTCTACCAAAAAATTTTTTAAAAAATTAGCCACACATGGTGGTGCGCATCTACAGTTTGAGCTACTCGGGAAGCTGAGGCAGGAGGATGGCCTGAGCCCAGGAAATCAAGGCATTGGTGAACTGTGACCATGCCACCGCACTCCAGCCTGGGTTACAGAGACCCCAAACTCAAAAAAATTGTTTTTAGCCCCACTAAAAAGTGGGCAAAAGACATGAATAGACACTTCTCAAAAGAAGATATAAGGGCAGCCAACAGACACATGAAAAAGTGCTCAGCCTCACTAATCATCAGAGAAATGCAAATCAAAACCACATTGAGATGCCACATAACCCCAGTAAGAATGGTCATCCTTAATAAAACAAACAACAACAGATGCTGGCGAGGATGCAGAGAAAATGTACCACACTGCTGGTGGGAATGCAAACTAGTGCAATCTCTTTGGAAGACAGTGTGGCGATTTCTGAAAGAACTAGAAATTGACCTTCCATATGACCCAGCAATCCCCCTATTGGGAATATGCCCAGAGAAACTCGGGTCATTATACCAAAAAAATACCTGCACACGCATGTTTGTTGCAGCACTATTCACAATAGCAAAAACATGGAACCAACCATGCTGCCCATCGAAGCTGGACTGGATT
>NW_007256246.1:2951-4085 GCF_000164805.1 Carlito syrichta | reverse complement strand
AGGAAACCAGCTAAGTACAACTCAGCCCAATTATTGAGAAAGCTTTCTTCAAACTGCAAATTTGCAAGTAATGAGGAAGTGATACAAGATAGATGATGCATAGCAGAAGATAAAAAACAGCTGCAAACATTCTAAGCCCACACTCCCACATGACTCTCCTGTCAACCCTGCCTTCTTAAATGACCAGAAAAGCTACTTTGAGGGGGGGAAGGGGAAGGGCGAGGAGGATATATTTTCTGCAAATAAGTTGTTGCTCCTATGTGAGCCGTATTACTTTTCATTTTTATGATTGATGCAAGATCTGATTTGTTTTCCACAATATCAGTAGTTGCTTCTCTTCATGAAGAAAAATTAGTTTTAAAATAAGTGATGATGCTCAGTGCAATAGAGCACCATTTTTGTGGGCATGAAATTATTCCTGTAAACAAAAACACTTGTAACTAGGTAACTGAATTGCTCACCTATCAACTGCATGTGATGCAGTCACTATATATAAGTATTGTCTCACTAATTATTTATAGCACTTTCCTTGCACTCATAGACATCTCCCCATATGTATAATACATATTTCATTATATCAATAAGAAGCTTCTTTCAGGGTCTTTGCTTTATTGGCATTTTAATATGCATTTAATTGAAGATTTTTTTATAATCAATATTTTTTATTATGATATTGTGGGGTACATTTAAGAGTTAGGTATACAAATATGCTCTGTTCAGGCACCCTTGTTGATAAGAGGTATCTCCCCATCCCCTGACAGATGTTTACTACCATTAATCCCATCTCCCTTCCCACCTCCCATAATTTCCCGCCACTGTCAGTCATTTTCTTATAGTATAACATTGGATGATCAAGGTCCACTATATGAGTGAGAAAATGTGATACAAAGATCTTCGTTTCTGTGAGAGGTCACACAGTATTATAGACTCTAGTTCCATAGAGGTTGCTGCAAAATTCATGATTTTGTTCTTTTTTATGGCTGCATAGCATTCCATCGTGTATATAGTACCACATTTTTAAAAATCCAGTTCTCTTTTGACGGGCAGCATGTTTGGTTCCTGGTTCTTGCTATTGTGACAAATGCTGTGATAAACATTCGTGTACAGGTATCTTTTTGATAGAATGATTTGAGT
>NW_007256246.1:1295-2241 GCF_000164805.1 Carlito syrichta | reverse complement strand
GAATCTCAATTCTATTCCATTGATCTATATGCCTATTCCTACACCAGTACCAAGCTGTTTTGATGATTGTAGATTTATAGTAAAAGTTTGAAGTCTGGTAATGTGATACTGCCTTCTTTCGTTTTTTGGTTTTTTGCTGAGGATTGTTCTGGGTATTCTTGGTCGTTTGTGTTTCCATGTGAATTCCAGTTCTGTTTTTCTAGGTTTGAGAAGAATGTTGCTGGTAATTTGATGGGTATTGCATTGAATCTGTAGATTGCCTTAGGTAAGATGGACATCTTCACAATATTGATTGTTCCAACCCATGAGCATGGAATATATTCCCACTTGTTTGTGTCATCTTTGATTTTTTTGAGCAGAGTTTTATACTTTTCATTGTAAAGTTCTTTCACGTCTCTGGTTAGGAAGTTGCCAAGGTATTTCATTTATTTTGTGGCTATTGTGAATGGAATTGTGCTTTTTATTTGGGTTTCTATTTATTATTGGTGTAAAGAAATACAATTGTCTTCTGCACATTTATTTTATATCCTGAGACTTTTCCAAAGGCCTTTATCAGTGTAAGGAGGTTTTAGACAGATTCTCTTGGGTTTTTAAGGTATACAATCATGTCATCTGCAAAGAGAGATAACGTGACTTCCTTTTTTCCTATTTGGACACCCCAGATTGACTTCTCTTCTCTGACTACTCTAGCCAGGACTTCCAATAATATATTGAACAGGAGAGGTGAGAGTGGGCACCCTAGCCTTGTTCCACTTTTCAGGGGAAATGGTTCCATTTTTTGTTCATTTAGGAGTATGCTGGATGTGAGTTTCTTGTAGATGGTTGTTACTATTTTGAGGTATATTCCCCGTATGCCTAGATGTTCAAGGGTTTTTAATCAAGAAGTGGTGTTGGATTTTATCAAAAGCTTTTTCTACATCTAATGATATAATCATGTGGTTTTTGT
>NW_007256246.1:0-287 GCF_000164805.1 Carlito syrichta | reverse complement strand
CTTCTATGTCCTGGATTTGGGCTTTTATTTTGGCGATCTGGAATCTTCTGCTGAAATTAGCGTTTTTGTGGTCTTGCTTTTCCAACTTCCTTAGGTGACTTGTTAGGCTGTTAATTTGTGTTTCTTCCATTTTCTTCATTTGTGTTTGTAGGGATATAAATTCCTCCACTTACTACAGCTTTCAAAGCATTCCAGAGATTTTGGTAAGATGTATCTTCATTTTCATTTGTTTCCAGGTATCTTTTGATCTCTGTTTTGATTTCATCATTTACCCAGGAGTTGTTTAG
>NW_007256245.1:553165-557256 GCF_000164805.1 Carlito syrichta | reverse complement strand
TCAAATGTTGTAAAAGTATATCAGACCTATGATAAAAGCAAAGGAAACTGTTTTCTCTTGCCAATGTTTACCTGTTTTGAATTCTCAATTTAAGCTACAACCTAACTACATGTCTATATTTCTTTGTTAAAGTACAACTATAGATAATTTAAATAAATACATACAATTTATGGAACTTTCACTTTTCCAACATTGTTTTTTGGGACAGTAACTTGTCATCATCGTTTGCTTAATAATTTTTGCCTATGCTCTCGCTTGATGTTTTATTAGATCCGAATAGCATTTGCTTAAGGTCCTGCCATTTCCTGTTCATGCCTTTGGAAATAATAGGTAGAGACATCACTACCTGTGTCAAAAGTACGTGGATGGTGCTTTGCAAGGTATTAGAAGCCAATATCCTAATCTCTATTTAATCCATTATATGGATGATATTTTGCTGGCTCATGATAATCGTACCCTTTTACATGATATTTTCCAACCCACCCTTTACTTATCTTGGAGACCTTATTTACATATCACTACTGCAGATGTAAAGCCTCTTTTCAATATACTGCAGGGGGATCCTTCCCCCACTTCTAAAAGAGTCTTAACACCCGTGGCAAAGCAGGCCTTAATTCTCATGGAAAAGGCCATTGAGTCCCAAAGGGTGAAAAGAGTAAATTATGATTTACCATGGGAATTAATTGTGTTGGCTACTTTTCATACCCCAACAGGGTGCTTGTGGCAGGAAGGACCTATGGAGTGGTTACATTTACCTGTTTCCTCTAAGAAAGTTTTAGCATCTTGTCCGTAGTTAGTAGCTTTGCTAATAATCAAAGGAAGACAGAGAAGTGTGGAATTGTTTGGAAAAGATGTGGATAATATCATCAATCCATATGACAAAACTCAGTTTCAAACCTTGTTGCAAACTAATGATGATTGGCAAGTGGCTTTAATTGATTTTAGAGGACAAATTTTGTTTCATTTACCTAGAAATCCATTGTTGCAGTTTGTGAAATGTAATCTTATAATTATTCCACGTGCATGTTCCTTAGTCCCCCTTGAGAGAGCAGTATTGGTTTTTACTGATGGTTCTTCTAATGGTAAAGCAGTGGCAGTAATTAATGACAAACCTCATGTTTTAAATACTTCAGAGACTTCAGCACAAAAAACAGAATTAAGAGCCGTCTTATATTCCTTTACTGCTCTAAAAGACAAGAGATTTAACTTGTATACTGATTCTCATTATGTTCAAGGACTGTTTCCTCATATTGAAACAGCTACTATTCCAGCTAACAAAACTACAATTTTGGAGTTATTAACTCAATTACAACAGCTAATTAGTAACAGTAAGGAACAGTTCTTTGTGGGCCATATTAGATCTCATTCTGGCCTTCCAGGACCTTTACACCAAGGCAATCAATTGGCTGATGCTTTAACTAAACCCACTGTATGTGCTGCAGTAGAAACTGAGGCAGTAACTCAGGCTCAGCTTTCTCATAAAATTCATCATCAAAATGCTATTGCCTTACGTTATCAGTTTCACTTACTCAGGGAAATGGCCAGATAAATCATTAAGAATTGTCCAGCCTGTCCTACCTTTGTTAATGTTACTCCAACAGGAATAAATCCCAGAGGATTAAAACATAATGTCTTATGGCAAATGGATGTGACTCATTTTTCTAGCTTTGGAAAATTGTCTTATGTGCATGTTACTGTGGATACGTTTTCTCATGTTATTTTAGCCTCAGCAAGAACTGGAGAAGCTTACAAGGATGTGGTGCAACATTTATTTTTTTGTTTCTCACAACTAAGTATGCCAAAACAACTTAAGACTGACAATGGTCCTGCATATACATCAAAGTCTTTTCGACAGTTTTGTTCTCAATTTAATATTTCTCATTCTATAGGAATTCCTTATAATCGACAGGGTCAAGCCATAGTTGAAAGAGCCCATCAAACTTTAAAAAATCAAATACATAAATTACAAGAGGGGGAGTTTAAGTATAGTTCTCCTCATCATGTTTTAAATCATGCTTTGTTATAAACCATTTAAATTTGGATTCTTCAGGCAATTCAGCTATGGCTAGACACTGGAACCCAGAAGGAAATGCTAAACCTATGGTAAAATGGAAGTATCTTCTCACAGGCCAATGGAGAGGGCCGGACATATTACTAACCATGGGAGAGACTATGCTTGCATATTGCCACAGGACGAGTCAACTCCTATTTGGATTCCTGATCGATTTATCCGAAATGCCCCCGCTAACCCGAAGACCGAGACAGGTGACATGGATCCTGTCGACTCAAAGGAATAGATGTGGAGCAATGCCTACCAACCACTAAGAAGAGGAGCTATTTTCTTTGCATAGGGAAGCATCATTACATGCTGAACAGGATTTGCAACACTTGGCTGAACAAGAATTGCACCATCCACGCTGCCAGCCAGAGGAAGGAAGAACACTGACACACCAGATGGGAGCGCTTTCATTGCAGAAAAAAGACTTTCATCTCAGATTATCCCATTCAAGATAGAATGTCTTCAGCGTCCGTCGTTTCCAATTACCAGCATGGGAGCAAATAGAATTCCTGGCAGAAGAAGCAGGAGATATGGTAACCTCACAATATGCTCCTATTAGTCTGGTAACTTTATTTTTGGCATTATAAGCAATAACTTTTCTTATGAAGGAAGCTCTTGTTCACCTCCCATTTGTTTTTAACAACACTGAGAAGGGCTGGCTGATCATTTCATGAGATTTCGAATATCCAATATGGAGAGACTATATTTATGACTCTAAAATGGACTATATTTTACCCCATGAAAAACTAACTATTAGTGACTAGGGCTTTAATCTATGACCTTATACTTCAAGGTTAGATGGGGAAAATACCATCTCTGCTAGATGGCATATTAATGAATGGGTACCTCCAGTGTTAACATTGACCATAAAACATCAAAATGATGTCTATAATTTGTCTTGTAAACAAGTGTATTAACCAATTGTTTAACTAATGCTTCTTATAAGGGATTTGTTATTCTCAGACAGCCTCCTTACTTAATGGTTCCAGTACAATTGTCATCTCATTGATAGGATGAATATGGTTTATAAACACGGTATGAGGTTAATTACCTTTTGGAAAGACAGAAAAGATTTTTGGAGTTACAGCTTTAATAACTACTTCTGTAACAGTTTCAGCTGTAGTGTTATCTAAAGAAGTACACACAGCTACGTTTGCTGACCAATTGTCTAAAAATGTTTCTATTGCTGTAGCTACTCAGGAAATCATAGGCCAGAAGTTAGAAAGTAAGGTTAGTGCTTTGGAGGAAGCAGTTTTAGCAGTAGGGCAAGAACTTGTGACCTTAAAAATAAAATTGGCTCTCCAATGTCACTCTGAGTTTAAATCTGTTCATACTTGGGACAAAGTAACTTGGAATTTGGAACCATTCAGACCTGAGTATAGACCTTACTAAATTACATCAAGAAATTCAGGCATCATTTGCTAACCAAAAATCATTAATGTCTATATTCATCAATGTGGGCATTTGTGGAGCAGTGATTCTTTTGTTGCTGTGTTTACTCCCAATCATCTTCAGAGTGCTAAAGAAGAGTCAGCTCAATATGGAGTTTCATGGTTTCGTGATAAAAAATAAAAAAGGGGGAGATGTTGGGAGCTGGCCACGGAGGCCCACTGAGCATTAGGGATCAGGAAGGGCTGTTGACCCCAAGACCACTAGGATGTGTTCGGGAGCTGTTGACCTTATTCCCTCCCACTTTCTACTCAGCACTAACCAGAATAAGCTCCTGTAAGCTCAAAACATAAAAACTCTGAGACCAGGATGAACACAAGCTAACTTTAGAAGCTCATTGCTCCCATTCTTCCACAAACTGCAGTTTTGGCTTTCACACAATTTACAATTCAAACTTGGGTCACATCTAAGAGCCTTAGTATTGGTCACAGCCTTCTGGGTCGTGATCTTAGGATTTATTGAAGTTTAATAAGGTGTAAATTGTAGAATATAGTTTTAGAAGACAGCTATTTTGTTGAAAGAATACGGCTAGGTTACTTGATGAACTTTGGACTGAGCCACATTCCAAACATTCTGAGATGGG
>NW_007256245.1:552452-552855 GCF_000164805.1 Carlito syrichta | reverse complement strand
CCCCTCTTTCTCTCATTCTCACAATTGCCGATGCCGTCTCCACCTTTGGGGTACCCTGAACCCGGCAGGAACTGGACTCCTGCAATCAATGAGTATCTGGAAGGGAGGAAGGTGTCTGAGAAAGCTTCTTGGAGGAGATGAAGCCTGAGCCAAGTTTGTTCTTCCCATTTGAATAATTAGAATATTAGAGTACAACAATTCAATAAATCACCTGAAACCATCTTCCAATTAAAATAACTCTTATGCTGTGCTTGGTGGCTCAGCTTGTAATCCTGCGCCTTTGGGAGGCTGAGGTGAAGGATTTTTTTTATTGTAGAGATGAGGTCTTGCCTGAGCCTGTGGGTTCAAGACCTGCCTGGGCAGGCAAGACCTCATCTCTACAATAAAAAAAAAAAAAATTAGC
>NW_007256245.1:526597-552432 GCF_000164805.1 Carlito syrichta | reverse complement strand
GAGCCCAGCAGGTTGAGGCTGCGGTGGCCGGGAGCGATCACTGCACTCCAGTCTGGGCGATAGAGTGAGACTCCAACTCAAAAAAATAATAATAATAAAATAACTCTTACTTTGTAACTTCATTTTGCTTGTGTGACATAATGAACAGCACATTTCTGCTGTTCATTATGTCACACAAGCAAGTGTGTATCTGCTAAGATACACACTTTCAGTGTCATTGAAAAGAAAGAACTGGGACAAGAAGCTGCCTTCATCAACAATAATATAACTGACAGACCAATGATGAGGGACATCCTGGTGCAGAGTGGTTATGAAAGGGGATGCCAGTGGAAACCCTATCTCCCCACACAACTATTTCTGAAACCCAAACTAGAAGGTGACAGAAGGTTAGTTACCTTTCATGACAGGGTCAGGGTCAGATCTTTGGGGGTTTTTTTTTGTTTTGTTTTGTTTTGAGTCAGAGTCTCACTCTGTTGCCCAGGCTGCAGTGCAATGGCATGATCATGGCTCATCACAGCCTCAACCTCCTAAGCTCAGAAGCTATCATTCCACCCTGGCCTCCCAAGTAGGTGGGACTACAGGCGCATACCACCACACCTGGTTAGTTTTTTAAAAATTTTTTTGTAGAGACAAGGTCTTGCTATGTTGCATAGGCTGGTCTCGAACTCCTGGGCTCAAGCAATCCTCTTGCCTTGGCCTTTCAAAGTGCTAGGATTACAGGTGTGAGCCATTGCGCTGGCCAGAATCAGATCTGAAAGGAGCTTATGCTTATGTAAAGAACAGGACATGAAAAATACTGAGGTGTTTTTCCTGGGAGATGTCTGATCTGACAAAAGGACTTGGAAATCATCAGCATCTAGGGGTTAGGAAAACAAAAGTGGGTAGGATTGCCTGGGGATATCAGGTTGCAGAAGATTTAACCTTTTGAGGATCCTTGATCCCTTTATGAATGTGATGAAAGCTATGGAAAATCACTCCAGAAAAATACACAGGTTAAAAATTACACAAACATATGCACAATTTCAGGGAATATTCAGATTAAGAATCTTTAATATGGAGGGAACAGAAGTGGTCTGAGGAAGAGGATGTTCAAGGGAAGGGAGAGGATGAGAGGAGCAGGAAAGGGACCAAAGAAAAACGACCCAAGAGGTACAAGAAGAACAAGGAGGCTGAAGTGTGTTAGGAAGCTGCTGCAGCAGAAAGACACAAGGAGGGCATGGTTAGCAGCAGTGAGTGCTATAGAAATTTCAGCTAAGGCCAGCAATGAATGTCTTTTGCACTTACAATTAAGAAATCACTGGTAATGAGGCTGGATGTGGTGGCTCATGCCTGTAATCCCAGTGTTCTGGGAGGTCGAGGTGAAATCTTGTCTCTACAAAAAAATTTTACAAATTTAAAAAGTACCCATGTGTAGTGTCACATGCCTAAAGTCCCAACTACTTGGGATGCTGATGTGGAAGGATCACTTGAGCCCAGAAGGTCAAGGCTGCTGTGAACCATGATCTTTATGATCATGCCACTGCATTCCATTCTGGGAGACAGAGTGAAACCCTGACTCAAAAAAAAAAAAAAAAAAAAAACGGAGACACAAAAGACACAGAGAGGAGAAGTGGCAGAAGGGCAAAGGAGCCAGAAAGTGCCTTTGAACTTGAGGAGGAGCACCCCACCTAGGAGAGGGGAAGAGGACTGTGGCTACAGATGAACTTCCTCCAAGTTTGAATTTAAGTGGATCAGCCCAGATAGCCTCTGTTTTCTCCATAACATAAGTAGTGAAGTTAACTGCTGAGAGTAAAGAAATGAGAGTTGTACAGATTTGAGAACAATGGCTATGTTTTAGGATCACTGATAAGGGACTGATGGGAGAAGAGGCTGAAGAAAAACAAGGAAAAGAACAGCTCAGCTGGCTGGTGTTGGAGCCCATGCCAGCCACAGTCCTGATAGGAAGCAAACAGCACATTCAAGTGGGGAAACTAAGGAGAGTTTCCTAAAGGGAATATTTACCAAGATGTTAGTAGGATTAAGGGAAACTCATAAAAGGTAGTGAGGCACCCTGGGGTTAGCAAAAGTGGGGAGCCTTTTCTACCGTTAGACCTCAGGGGCAACAGAAAAGAGCAGATCCCAGATCCCAAAGGGAATGGACATAGTTTATGAGAGGACTGCACACTGGAGCTCATATAGTGCAGATGTTGACGTAATCTAAACCAGGCAGCCTTCTCTGTCTCCAGTTTCTAGTGACTATCCTCTTGTCCCAGTCTCAGGGTGCTCTGCTATTCCTTGTGATTTCACTATACTCTTTCTATACCTTTATAAATATCTCTTTATTAAATTACCCAGTTTGAGTACACTGGATTTGAGTACACCCAGCCAGGATCCTTCTTTTAAATATCTGACCCTAAGTATCTATCCCAATAAACTATACTCACAACCTTGGATGGTTAAAAATGCAGCTTGTTTCTTTTTCCTGATCAAGGTTTTCATTATCATTAGATTATATTCTCACACTTCCACCAGGCCCCGGTGGTTGGGGAATGCTGGTCCTTTAGCAGATATTTCCTATTTCCTAAAGAAACCTTGACTTATACATGGTTCTTTGAAAATACGAATAAAATAGACAAACTCTGGAAAGAAGAAGAAAAGAGGAGGCAGTAAGTGTTAGAACAAAAGGGGGATGGCTTGGTACGGTAGTTCAAGCCTGTAATCCCAGCACTTTGGGAAGCCGAGGTAAGGGAATTGCTTGAGCCCACGGGTTCAAAAACAGCTTGGACAACTTGACGAGACTTCATCTCTACAATAAATAAGTTAAAAATGAGCTGGACGTGGTAGTGTGTGCCTGTAGTTCTGGCTACTTGGAAGGCTGAGGCGATAGGATCGCCTGAGCCCAGCAGATTGATGCTGGGGTTGCCATGAACGTGCCAGCAACAGAGTGAGACTCCAACTCAAAAAAAAAAAAAAAAAAAAAAAAACCTGAAGCAATGGATTAAAAATCTCCCCATAAAAGAGGGGCAGTTATTAGGTGTTTTGTGTGGCAAATGTAAACATTCTTAATGTATTTTTAAAAGTCGAATCCAACAAGCCTGTTTACCTGTCTGTACTTCTTATTCTATGGGAAGCTCTCAGAGACTGTGGGAAGCATCCATTTTATTCACTGTTGTAACCCAAGCCTACCACAGTCTTGGATTAGTTAAACTTACCATTATTAAACTATGGCAGGAAAGCTAGAAAATCTAGGGGATCAGTAGACATATCAGTCTTCAGGCAAGTGTCGGGGACTTTCACAAAAGCCAGGAGGTTCCCAGTGAAACTTCAAACAGCCAGGGCAGGGTTGTGATTTTAGACTAAGACCTAGTCTACCTGCTTTGGTACTAGTCGATACAGGAAATCCTTTCAGAATGAAAATCTGCATGCAGCAAGTCTCTCCCCAAGACCTGGTCTCTAGAACAACCTAATAAATTCCTTGTGGAACACTGAAATTCACCATTCAGTCCTTTTGTTAATCATGCCAAAGTAAGTTATTAGAATGTTCATGAGAGAACAGCTGAATAACATTATTAAAAAGGTCTGAACCCAATTCAGGTATTTGAAAAGTTTTTCAGTAACTTTCAAGCTACTTAAATTTGCTTTACAACTCATAGTTCTGGCCTGCAACACAACTTTTGAGACCAATATTTTCCTTTAAAGGCACCAAGAGTCATAGTCTTATAATCATGATAATAGGGTCCTAACTTGCATTTTTGATGTAGAGAAATTAGCTTGGTTTTTACCTTTATTCAGAAGTTCTACAAAGTCATGTGGGTTTCAGCTGAGCACAGAATGTGGGCAAGAACCCAAGACTGCTTGGGGGTTAGATGAGGCTCAGGAGTGTCTTAGGCTTTGCCTACCAGTAGAAGTGATGTACTTGTTTTTGTTGTTGATTTGTTTTTAATCCTGAGCTTCTGGACCAATTTTCCATTAGTGCAGCCAAGAAGATATAAAATTGTATATCTCATGCAAAAGTATTTTGAAGGTCTGATTTCTAAATTCACAGGGGCCCCTCATCAATTAGAGCTGGATAGCAAATGTAAGTTCACATGGCCCAGTGAAGAGCAGGCATCACCAGGTGGACTTGAGGTAGACTCAAGGTGCACTGCCCTGAAGCACCATGAACTTGGTTGCTAAGTGTCCTCTTCAGGATCCACCCAGGGCTTTCCTATCCAATTTTGTTGGAACAAAACCTAGGGATTAAATAGAATGCAACCTCACAAAGTTCCTGTGAAAGGTGTGGAAAACAGGGATCCTCTTTGTTTGTTTGTTTGTTCACTTTTACTTTTTTTAGAGACAGAGTCTCACTCTGTCACCCAGGCTAGAGTACAGTGGCACAATCATAGCTCACTGAAGCCTTGAACTCCCAGGCTCAAGCAATCCTCCCACTTCAGCCTCCCAAGTAGCTGACACTACAGGCACATGCCACCAGGGCTGGCTAGTTTATTTTTTTTCTTCTTCTTTTTAATTGGAGAGATGAGCTCTCACTAAGTTGTCCAGGTAGGTCTCGAATCCCTGGGCTCAAGCAATCCTCTTGCCTCTGCCTCCCAGAGTGCTGCGATTACAGGCATGAGCCCCCACACCTGACCAGGATCCTTCTTTTAAATATCTGACCCCAAGTATCAATTCCAATAAACTACCTTGTTAAAATACAGCTTATCTCTCTTCTCTGTTCAAAGGTTTTCATTATCATTAGATTATGTTATCATACTTCCACCAGGCCCCAGTGATTGTGGGATGCTGGCCCTTTAACAGGTAAACATGGGAGGAGCTGGGATTCTTAAAGCCAGGAGCAGCAAGCACACCTTGGCCCAGGCTTCCATGGCTAACCTGAGTGGAAAGGACAGCAACAGTCAGGCAGTGGGTGTCAGCAGCAAGGTGTCACTGTGCATAGATGGTGGCTAGTGGTGTCCATGTGGGAAGTGTTTTTCTTTCAACTCTTGGCCCTGTCTCTCATTTTTGTCCCTTTAGTGGGCCAGTGTCCTGTAGCTGAGCTGGTGAGGTGGGAGGATGAGGGTTTATGGCAAGCTGAGAGCTCAGAGTTCCACTTGAGATCTTGGACCAATAATTCTCTGACTACCTTGCTGAGAGGAGAGCATGGCTGTTTTAGGGTGCCATGCCATTCTTACTGACTGAGAAGGAGGGTGTCTCTGGGTCTCTTTCCTGTCCTAGGTTTACCTCCCAGAGGCTAATGGTGCTCTACCACTGAAGAACACAGCCAAGGAAGAAGTCCACCAGCCTACCAAGATGAAATGTCTTGAAGGTATTGCTAAGTGTGCTGTAGTGTATGGATGAAAAGCCTTGGGGGTGCAGGGACTTGCTGGTCTGCTTCACACATGGGTGTGGGTGTCCAGAGTCACTGGAAGTTATTCCAAATTCTTCTACTTGCAAACTATATCATGGTGGGTGACCAAGAGATCACTTTTCTGGGCTTTATTTTCCTCACCAACATAGCAAAATGATACAGTTTAGAAAGTGACATATGGGCCGGGCGCAGTGGCTCACGCCTATAATTCCAGCACTTTGGGAGGTCGAGGTGAGAGGATTGCCTGAGTTGACGGGTTTGAGATCAACCTGACCAACTTGGTGAGACCTCATTTCTACAGTAAATGAAAAAATTAGCTGGGCATGGTGGTACATGCCTGTAGCTCCAGCTATTGGGAAGGCTGAGGCAGAAGGATTGCCTGAGCACAGCGGGTCGAGGCTGTGGTGGCCAGGAGTGTGCCACTGCCTTTCAGCCTGGGTGACAGAGTGAGACTCCGACTCAAAAAAAAAAAGCATCATATGCCGACTGTTACATGAATATACATGTGTAAAGTATCAGGCACACAGTAGGGTTAAAGGACACTGAGTCAGGGCAGCTGGAACTTGTTAAAGCAGGTTGTGGAACTTAATGAAACAACTGAAGAGGGGATGTCGGAAGTGAAAGTAAAGGTGTTTGGCATCTTCCAGGTCTCATTTTTGTGTTGTTTAAAAATCTGGTTATTTATTTAGAGACAGGGGTCTCACTATGTTGTGCAGGCTCAAATTCCTGGGCTTAAGGTATCCTCCCACTTCAGCCTCCCAAATAGCTGAGACTATAGGCACACACCACCACAACCAGTTCAGGTTCCATTTGATGTAGTTGGAGATGGTCTGGGGAGCCCTGGGGTAGGGAGGCTGTGTTGAACCCCCAGAACAGGAGACGTTGTGTTTGAGGGTGTGCTAGAGATGGCTTATAAATAGAAGTGTGATTGAGTAGCAGCCTCATTAGACAGGACTTCTCACACCTGAGCCCCCATCTTACTCCTCTTCAGGCCCACAGTTAAACCAAGGGCCAGGTAAGACCTGTGGCCCCTTGGCTCCTGAGGAGGAATTGGTATCTATCTCCCAATGGGAGGGAGAGAAAGATAATGAAGAGGATGAGGAGGAGGGGGATCTGGATCCAAATCTGGCCCCAGACCCTGAGGAGGAAGAAGAAGAAGAGAATTATCTTGGAGATCCAGCTGTACTCAGCGCTGTCCATAACACCCAGGTACATGGCAGGAGGGGGTGGGAAAGGGTTGTCCTGCTGTCTGCAGCTCACAGGCTGTGGCTAAATACTTCTGTTTTCCACCCTTTTCTAAGACAGGTTCTGGATTAACACTATTTTAGGCTTGAACCTGAATTAGGGACTCTCTCCTTCCCTCTTTCCTTTTGTCTTCCACTTAGTTTCTGTTGCTATCCTTGCCTTAAAACCAGGTTCTAGGCTGGGCACAGTGGCTCAAGAGGATTGCCTGAGCCCACAGTTTCAAGACCAGCCTGGGCAACATGGTGAGACTTTATCTCTACAATAAATCAAAAAATTAGCTGGGTGTGGTAGCACATGCCTGTAGTTCCAGCTACTTGGAAGGCTGAGGCGGAAGTATCACCTGAGCCCAGCAGGTCAAGGCTACAGTGCCTGAGAGTGTGCCACTACACTCCAGCCTGGGAGACAGAGTGAGACTCCAACTCAAAAAACAAAACAAAACAAAAAAACAGGTCCTAGTAGGCCTGTGTATCACCAGAGGCAGTGGCCCTGCCACTGGTACTGAAGGTAAGTTATCTTAGATGATCCCGGGCCATTGTTTCAGCAGTCCATTCCTGGAATTTGCTCCCTACAGAAATCCCCATGTAGAAATAAGATGACTTGGAAATGCCTTGAAGATATCACTAAGTGTGCAACCTCCACCTAGGATACAGTAGTTCCCTCTTATCCATGGTTTCACTTTCCCCTGTTTCAGTTACCTATGGTCAACCATGGTCTGAAAATAGTACAGTACAAAGAGATTTTTTAGAGAAATATCACATGTATATAACTTATTACAATATGTAATAATTTTTCTATGCTAATCTCTTACTATGCCTAATTTATGAACTATCACAAGTTATGTATAGGAAAAAATATATATAGGGTTCAGTATTATCCACAGTTTCAGGCATCCCCTGGGGGGTCTTAGAACCTATCACTTGTGGATAAGCGGAGGGATCACAGTATTAGTCTCCTCTCAGGGGAAGGAGAGGGATCCTGAGCTGGTTGACTCTGAGGAAGAGTCAAGCTGCCACTGTCCTGGGCATTAGGTTGGTCTTGCTACCTCCTTCCACAACCTCATGGACACAGATGAATATAGAAGACACCACAGGGGCCCGTGTGAGCCTGGGTGTTTCTCTCTCCTATTCCAGAAAGGTTTTCATGGCTCCACTGGAGTCAAGACCCCTGGAGTGCTCGGGATGTCACATGCCTCCTTGCATTTTCTACGGCAGGTGAGTCTGCTGCAGTCTCCATCCTTATGAGAGATGACTGGGTATTGAGGAGGACTCCATGCATTATGTTCAGTCTACTCTTGACCCTGCTCTGGAGATAAGGCACCCAAAGTGAGTGGTAGGTATGGGAGGTAGTAGGTGCTCCATCATAGAGGAGCATGGAAAATGACAGAGGTTCCCAACCAGAGGCATAGATGGACATCTCAATGTGTGATACTGGGACAACTGGCCATTCATATGAAAAAGAACAAGCTAGATCTTACCTTTAGGAAATATTTCAGTAGATGAGCACCACTGAGCTTAGGGCTAGAAAGAGTTAACCGGAAACATGGCCTGAGGCAGAGGAATCCAAGGACCAAGGAATCCTGCAGGGAGAACCAGAAGGGAATTAAAGTTCTGAGGAAGGCTTCAGGTGAATCAGAAAAGGACAGAGAATACTACCCTAGTGGCAGAAGACAAAGATCCTGAGAGAAGATTGTTTCAGAGAGGAGAGTAAGAGGCATTGACTCACCAGAAAGTAGGGAAAGCACATGACCCAACACTGTCAGGGAATGAAAAGTGCTTCCTAGGAGGTACCAAACCCTGTTGAAACAAGGGCGGGAAACACAGTCTTGTTCTCTTAAAGCTGGCTTGAGGGGACCCCTCCCCCAGCAAGATGTTGGGTGAAGTTATTGAGGGAACAGGTAGGAAAGAAACTGAGCCTTTGTAGCAAGAGCAAAGGACCATCTCCCAGACCTCTTAATTCCTCTCTCAGACCCTGGACTACCTGTCACCAATCCCTTTCCGGCCTACGTTCCCCAACACAAGCTCTCCAGCACGGCACTTTGGACCTCGACTGCCCTCCCCAGATCCATCTCTCTCCTGCAGCCTGCTGACCTCAAGGCCCCCTGGGTTCAGGTACCCGTTCAAGGTGCTGAAGATTCCAGCATCAGGACAAGCTGGGTTCCTTCCTAGAGGTCTCAGGAGCTGGTGGCTGAAGCAGGATAGGGGTCTTATTGAGGTCAGCTAACATCACAGAACTGAGTCTAGGACTCAGAACTCCTGACAAACAGATCAAAAGGTTTTCTACTGTGCCAAGATTTCCTGCAGCCAAATTGCAGGACAATATATGTTGGACGGGAATGGGAGCCCTGTTGGGCTAGGATTGTGATGTGTCATGTGACTGACCTTGAGAAGGAATATAAACAGGGTTCCCTAGATGTCTACCCGAGCTTACCTGGGGCTGAATGACTGGAGGAATTGGGGAGCTGGGAGCTTCCTTCCACCCAGCCCAAGTTTCTTTTTAAGTCTTCCCAGTCATCTGACCCAGCTTCACCCTCAGCACCAACGGATCTTGCTGCAGCAGCAGCAGCAGCAGCAGCAGCAGCAGCATAGTCGGACACCAAGGTAAAGCCTGGACAAGGAGCAGGGTTGAGAGAAGAACATCTGCATGCTGGGTATCCCCTTGTGACCAGGCATCTTCCCCAAATCCCCTTTACAGTTAAGACTCTCACACTGTTGCCCACCTGTGCACTTGCTCCCATCCTTCCCAAAGACCTCCACTTCCTGCTCACCACTTCCTGGGAAGTTCACTGTGGCAGGGGTGGGCAGGTCTGAAGGGTTGCTCCTCCTGGCTTGAAGCCCCCCAGCCAAGAAGCCTTGGTCTCAGAAGCCAGACCCCTATGCTAACCTCATGACACAAAAAGAAAAGGACTGGGTGATAAAAGTGCAGATGGTTCAGCTGCAGAGTGAGAACCCTCACCTGGATGACTACTACTACCAGGTGAGCCCCCAAGGTGTTCATCTCTGCCTCTGACCTTGGGGTCAAATGGGCCTGGACTCCCTGGGCCCTCTCTAATCCTCTCTTTAGCTCATGGAGGTCATGATCATTTAGGTGGGAAAGACGGTCACTGCAGGATAGAAGTCATATTTCTAAAGTTGACATCCCAAGCTCATTTCTCTCTTTTCTCCTATATTTTAGCCAGATAGGATTATTTATAGTCCCCAAATACATTTAGGCTTTGTCTCCATTATTTGCTGAGATTTTTTTTTTCTAGTCATCTTGGATATATGGACTTTCCCACCATTGTACACCTTTGTGGGTCTTAGAAAAGTTTTCTTATAAACATCCACTTACCTTTTACTTTAAATCTAAAGTAAAGAGATTACACCAATAGTGGGATTCAGTATGTTGACTTGAACAAACACTGGCAGACATCAAAAACCCTCCTCTTTCTTCCAGGATCGCTGAAAGTGAAATCATTTTGCACTCTTGCCTTTTTGGCATTGCTCTGTTTTTTTTTTTGTTTTTTTTTTGAGTTGGAATCTCACTCTGTCACCCAGGTCGGTATGCAGTGGCATGCTCACAGCCACCGCAGCCTAAACCTAATGGGCTCAGGAGATCTTTCCACCTCAGCTTTCCAAGTAGGTGGAACTACAAGAGTGCACTACTATGCCTGGCTTATTTTTTGATTTATTATAGAAACAAGGTTTCACCAAGTTGCCCAGGCTGGTCTCAAACCCCTGAGATCAGGCAATTCTCTTGCCTCGGACTCCCAAAGTGCTGGGATTACAGGCTTGAGACACCATTCCTGGCTTGGCATTGCTCTTAAAGGAGCCTTATTCAGATCCTTGTGTGACATGTTTTGGTGGCTGTTAGTTTAGGATTTCTCAACTTCAGAAAATATGACGGATGTGGTGCCTCACTCCTATAATCCCAGAACTTTAGGAGGCGGAGGGAAGAGAATTGTCTGAGCCCAGGGGTTCAAGACCAGTCTTGAGCAGCTTGATGAGGCCTTGTCTCTACAATAAATCAAAAAATTAGTCAGGCATGGTGGCACATACCTGTAGTTCCAGCTACTTGGAAGTCTGAGGCAGGAGGGTCACCTGAGCCCAGCAGGTCAAGGCTGTGGTGGCTGTGAACATGCTACTGCACTCCAGCCTGGGCAACAGTGAAAGTCAGACTTAAAGAAAATAAAAGAAAATATTAGAACTGTTTGCTTTGCAAATCCACAGAAGTAGAAAACTGGCCTAAGTCTGGGCATGGTGGCTCATACCTATAATCCTAGCACTTTGAGATTATAGGATGAGAGGACCACTTGAGTCCACGAATTCAAGACCAGCCTAGGCAACATAGCAAGACCTCATCTCTACAAAAAAAAAAAAAAAAAAAAAATCAAAAGATTAGCTGGGTGTGGTAGCACATGTCTATAGTCCCAGCTACTCAGGAGGCTGAGGCAGAAGGATCATCTGAAGCCAGAAGGTCAAGGCTGCGGTGAGCCATGATCGTGTCACTGTACTCCAGCCTGGCCAACAGAGTGAGACCCCAACCTAAAAAAGAAATAAAGCTGGCTTAGAGGCCAGCTGACAAATACATCCCTGGTGCTCGTTCTGTGCTTCAAGCTCTTGATGGCTTAGATATCATCAGACAACTCTGACTTTTAGAGAGTACAGGTGGGATCACAAGATTAAAACAGGGAAGGGGAGGATAGGTGGCATGTGGTGTATGTGTACTTAAAAGTGAAGAATGTAGGACGGTTGCAGATGCTAGAGCAGGTTTGCATCGTGGCTCTCCCTTTTGCCCCCTGCCTTGTCCTCAGACATGGTGGTCTAGCTCTTCAAGTACTTGGTATGGGAATCCCATGACAGGTGACATGGGGGTCACAGGTGCTTATGACACTTTAGAATCACTGCTAGGGGGCCTAAGATACAGAAGCACTTCTGGAATGAATGCTGTAGAGAAAAGTATGTTAAGAGGTTGCAAAAAAATTTTTTTTATAGAAGCTTGTACTTGAGAAGCAATTCTAAGTTCAGAAGATGAGTATAGAGTTTTTGTGTTTTCCCTATTCCATGGATTCTTAGGAATATTATCAGAAGCTAGAGAAGAAGCAGGCAGAGGAAGAGCTACTTGGACGAAAAAACAGAGTTGAGTCTCTCAAGCTAGTAACGCCTTACATTCAGAAGGCAGAGGCTTACGAGTCGGGTAGGGCCAGGACTGACCTGCTGGCTTGGGCTGGACATCTGGGTGAATGGAGGGTGGAAAGGGGGGATGTACACCCCCTTCCTCCCCCCTGAATTCTTTCATGCAGTGGTTCGAATCAAGGGCTCCCTGGGCCAGGTAGCTGTATCGACATGTTTTAGCCCTCGCCGAGCTATTGATGCTGTACCCCATGGAACTCAAGACCAGGTAGGAACATTGTCTCCTCAGAACCTTTTTTCTCTCCCCTGTTTGGGAGAAAAGTCTAGAACACTCTCATGCTTGAGTTTAGATTGTAACCTAAGAGTGAGGAAGACGTGTGATTGGACTTTATGTCTAGCCTTTCAAGTTCAACCTCTAGGTAGTCAGAGGTCTGAGAGGGGACTGTAGTGGTGTGGCTGATAGCCAGGGACTCTTTTTTCCTAGGATATAGGAGTTGTAAGCAGTCAGAGGTTTCGGGTATTGTACCGGATTGAAAAGGTGAGATATCAGTTCCTTAGGGATGAATTGCCTAAGCTTGAGAATGAGATATTATTCAAGTTGACCTCTTTTTCCACTCTCAAATTCCCAGATGTTTCTTCAGCTACTAGAGATGGAAGAGGGCCAGAAGGACAGGCCTCCACAGTCCTGCTTCTCTGAGCAGCAAAGTGACCAGGTTGAAAAGCTCTTCCAGGCCTTAAAGACCCAGGAACAGAACAACATGGAGTGAGTGTGGGAGGGTCCTCCCTCAGCCTGGGAAGGGAAGGAGCAGAAAAGACATTGGCCTTGCTTCTGCCCCCTCCTTTCTGGCATGTAGCCCTCTCCTCTACATGGAGCTCTGAAATGCATTCCTCTCTCGCTCGTAGAGAGGCAGCAGATGGCTTCCTGCAGGTGCTCTCTGTGAGGAAGGGGAAGGCCTTGGTAGCCCGGCTAGTTCCCTTCTTGCCCCAGGATCGGGCTGTTAGCCTTCTTCTGGTTGTCACCCACCATCTGCCCCTCCTGATCCAGAGGGACGTGACTGACCAGGTACTGTGGCATTGAGTGGAGAAGAGAATGGTCTTCTGTATGAGTTAGGGATATTTCCTCCCTTCTAGTCCCCACTCCCTAGAGATGCAAGAAAAGGTGCTGGCCTTGCCACCATCAGGTAAGAAAGTTACAAAACAAACCACTACAGGAACAGTGATCATCTTTAGGTGCGATGAACAAAAGAAAAAACAAATGTATGGTTACATAGGTGTGCGTGCGCCATGGAGGTTTGAGATAACCCCCTGATAAGCACTGAGGGCCATATCTACTTCTTAGGGAGAGCATCCTAGAACTAGTGGGTGTGAGGACTCAATGTTAGGGAAGGACAGTCATGAGTGGTGCTAAGCCTGGTAAGTAACCTGATCAGGAAGGTTTCAAAGGCAGGTCAGCAAGGGAATGGGTTGGAGGCAAAGTAGAAGGTGAAGCTACAGTAGAGTTTGAGAGAGGTGCTTACTGATCTTCTTGCAGGCCCTACAAATGTTATTCAGACCTCTAAGCAAATATATTGGTTGCTTGACCTTTCATGAACTCCTCCAAGGACTTCGGGGACTAATGCTGAGACCACCTGGCTCCTTAGAGAAGCCAGTCACTGTGGTGCTTCAGAATCAGGTAATATATCTGGGAGGCTTTTCTCTTGTCATAGATGACTTCCAGGTGGTATCACTTGTATGGAATAAGTGAGGGAATACTCTCATCTCTCCACAAACCTTATCCTCTTCAATGTTCTCAATTTCCAGTGAGCATAGGATCACCTAGTAAGCTTATTAAACCTGGTTCCTTGATCCTACCTACAGAGAGTCATTCAGTAGGTCTGGGATGGGGCCCATGTACCTACTTTTCTAACAGATTCCCTGATTGCTGCTGCTGCTGAGAGCCTCTGGAGGAGCAGTCTCCAAACTTTTAGGGTTTGTTTTTGTTTTTGTTTTTTTGAGTCACAGTCTCACTCTGTCACCCAGGCTGAAGTGCAGTGGCACACTCATGGCCTCCACAGCCTCAACCTGCTGGGCTCAGGCGATCCTTCTGCCTCAGCCTTCCAAGTAGCTGGAACCACAGGCATGTGCCACCACATCCAGCTATTTTTTATTTATTTATTTTTTAGTTGGAGTCTCATTGTGTCACCCAGACTGGAGTGCAGTGGCCACTACTGGCCACCGCAGCCTCAACCTGCTGGGCTCCGGCGATCCTTCCACCTCAGCCTTTCAAGTAGCTGGAACTATAGGCATGCGCTACCATGCCCGGCTCATTTTGATTTATTGTAGAGATGAGGTCTCACCAAGTTGCCCAGGTGGGTCTCGAACCCGTGGGCTCAGCCTCCCAAAATGCTGGGATTACAGGCTGAGCCACCGAGCCCGACTTAATTTTTAAATTTATTGTAGAGATGAGGTTTCGCCAAGTTGCCTAGGCTGTTCTTGAACCCAGAGGTTCTCTCGCTTCCTCCTCCCAAAGTGCTGGGATTACTGGCGTGAGCCACCATGCCTGGTAGTCTCCAAACTTTTGATTGTGTAGGAAAAACTCTGAACCATACCACCCATGTGTGTTTATAAATCATATATATGTAACACTGTAGTAATAGGTATACAATAAATATAAGATTGAAAGTTCTAAAGAATGAGACTTTAGACATGAAAGTTCTGATATTGTCTTTCAACATCCCAGTGGATTATCTTATGTACTCCACTCTGAAGATCTTTGCTTAAAGCAGTGCTTCTTAAAGTGGGGTCTACAGACTACCTGCCTCAGATTCCTGAATCCATTCCTGATCTGCAGACTAATTCCCAGAGGCGAAGCCTAGAAATATGCTTTTAATTAGCTTTCCAAGAGTTTTTTGGAAAGCTCAGAGTACTAATTTCTTTGGAAAGGTTAGAGAGGTTATTGGCTAGCCACTGTAGAACCTGACAGTTCTTGTGGGTATTAGACCCCATCTCTAAATGTGAATCTGTCTTTTAATTGGGAAGATAACAGAGCCAGAGAAGCACTGAATGCCTAGGATGAACTCATTTTTCCCTGGAAAATGAAAAAAAAAAATGTGTGTGTATGTGTGTGTGTATATCACTTTCAGTTTGGAATATCTTTGCTCTATGCCCTGCTGAGTCATGGGGAGCAGCTGGTATCCCTGAATTCTTGCCTAGAGAAATCCAACAGTGAGCATACAGCTTGGTAAGATAATAAAGTCCTTCTAAATACTATTTCAGTGCCCCTGGGATGCAATGGTTGAGCTAGATGAGCTATTTCTTGGGTGGCCTATCAATGATTGGGGGCGAGGTTAGGCAGAGAAAGGAGAGATAGCAGGGCTATAGCTCTTCTGGTTTTTTACTATAGTGCCCTAGAGTGTTAGTTTCCCATGGGAGGCAATATAACAGAGTAGTTAAGGAGACAAACTTAGCTGGGCAGGGTGACTCATGCTTATGATCCCAGCACTTTGGGAGGTTGACGTGCGAGGATTTCCTAAGCTCACAGGTTCGAGACCAGCTTGAGCAACTTGGTGAGACCGCTTCTCTACAACTTAAAAAAAAATTAGCCAGGCTTGGTGGTGTGTGCCTGTAGTTCCAGCTACTTGGAAAGCTGAGGCTGAAGGATCACTTGAGCCCAGTAGGTCAAGGCCAGCAGGTCGAGCCTGGGTAACAGTGTGAGACTCCAACTCAAAAAAAAAAAAAGAGACAAACTTTAGAGAGTCAGACTAGGTTTGAATTCTGGCTCTGTCACTTAGCAGTAATATAATTTGGGGTCAAGTTATTTCACTTCTCTTATGTTTCCTTATCTATAAACTAGGAATGATTATACTAACACCTTAGAGTTCATAAGATTAATAAGAAAAATATACAAAGTGCTAAGCATTGCCAAGCACATACTGTACATGCAAATGTTACTTCTTAATTGCTACCTGGGGGTGGGAGATGATGATAGTGGCAGTAGAAGGATAAAAAACCTTGGCTCTGAGTCTGTTTCCTGCTCTTCAGGACAGACATAGTGGTTCTGATTGCCTGGAAGATAGCCCAGATGCCTACTTCCTCTCTGGCAGAACCCCTGGTCTTCCCCAGCAATCTACTTCCCCTGTTCTGCCACCACGTGGACAAGCAATTGGTTCAGCAGCTGAAGGCCAGGATGGAGTAAGTAATGGCAGAAACAAGGTCAAAGCCCCTTGTTCAAGCTAGGGTCTGTTACTTGCCTTACTACTCCTTTCTTTCAAACTATGAGCATGGAGGATCACATGCTTCTAGAAGTAGTTCTATATACTTTGACATTTACTCTGAGTAACCAGTCTAGCCCCAAGTTAGGGCCCTGTGGCCCATTTCTTCTGCCAAATCTTTTAATTTATTCCCAGGTGCTTTGGTCATTTATAGTGCTAAGCTATTTTAGGCTGAGAATTAATCTGAGAACCTGAATCACATATTCGTTCAAGAAATACTTGAGTGACAAACTATTTCAGGATATAACTATGAATAACATAGAGGTCACCTTTGTCCTCAGAACTTACCATCTGCTAGAAAGAACCAGATACTAACCAATTATATTAATCATATAAATACTTGTAAAATGGAATTGTACATGCGGTTAATACCTGTTCTCTTTATAGGCATGCCTGGATCTACTGATTTGTTTGTTCTGGAATACATGTACATGGAAAGTTTAATCATCAGACACTAGCTGTATAAGCTATGTCTATGGAGTTCCAGAGTCTGAAGACATTTCTTACGCCTTGATATATTAGAGGAACCTGCCCAAAACATTTTCATATCCTTTGTTCAAAAACCTAAATGATGTGCCTAAAAATAAGTCATGATATAATAAGGTATAATTAAAGAGATGACAGAATGATGTGTTGGAACTTGCTTGTAAATTAGGAGCTATCATGAAGGCCACTTCTTATGTGTGAGTGCTCAAAGAATGTCCTTATTATAATGACAAGTCTTTGTTACACCTAACAAAAGAAATTGCTTCAAGATGAAGTCTTGCTATGTTGCCCAGGCTGGTCTTGAACTCCTGGGCTCAAGCAATCTTCCCACCTTGGCCTCCCAAAGTGCTGGGATTACAGACATAATCTACCAAAACCAACCCAAGTTACCATTTTTTTTATATATAGAAAGAAAATAGTCCTAGCTGAATTTAGAGGATTGGATGTAAATGTCTCCCTTGTGATAGAAAATGTTTCGTTTCATTTTGACAAATAAGGTCATGTATTCAACAAACACTGGAGTGCCCTTTATGAACTAGGCATAGTTTTAGGTAGGAAGGTGACAGTGTTGAGCAACACAAAGTCCTTTTTTTTTTTTTTTTTTTAAGACAGGGTCTCACTCTGTCACTCAGGCTGGAGTGCAGCCTAGACTTCCTGGGCTCAAGCAATCCTCCCACTCCAGTCTCTCCAATGGCTGGCACTACAGGCATGCGCTACCACACCCAGCTAATTTTATTTATTTATTTTTGGGGGTAAAGATGAGGTGTCACTATGTTGCTCAGACTAATCTCCAGCTCCTGGGCTCAGTATACGGTCTGTTTGGACGTGAAGTGACACAAAATATCGAGTAGTGATACATACTATGATGAAAACAAAACTGGGTAATGAGAGAGGCTTAGTTTGAATGGTCCAGGAAGGACTGTCAAAGGTTTCACTTAAGCTGAGATGGTCTGGACCTGGAAAAAAATATGATAAGAAGATACTGCAGTCTATTAGGAGACCTTCCCAAAATGCCTACTCAACACCGCTTCTTGCCTCAACCCCTTTTCTTCTCTTCTGGGGTCACCAATTTTGAGTCATATTTCTCTGAGAAAACAACGAACCAGGAGCCCTACCATCTCCACTCCCTTACCTACCCGTGCTCTCTGCCTGTAACAAGGGGTAGTATTTGACTTCAACGTTGGGATCAAAACCCTCATGGTGGATCCCGAGTGTAAGACTTGGTCTGTGCTACCAAGGAACTTGCACCATCACAGAGCCTGTAAACACATAAGAGCACAATAAGAAAACCGAAGAAGAGAGGCAGGAACCGGATTCCAAAAGAGCTAGTTGCGGCTGGACTAAGAAGGCAAAGGGTAATCCCCCCCATGGCGAAACCGCTGCAACGGCTTTCCGAAGGCCGCTGAACTAGGCGGTGGAGTCTTTCAGGGTAGTTAGGAAGGAGGGGCCGAGGATAAAGGCAGATGTGGCTTTGCTGGAGAGGTTGCCACCGCCCCCTACAGGCAAGGAACGTAAGGGGCCAGAGATAGCGGGGCGGTCCTGCGGAGATCACGAGACAGCACCGGCGCGGCTGGGAACACTGCGCATGCTCGCGACGCAGCCAGGGTCCGGGACTGCCGGGTTCAGGTGACCGGAAGGAACGCCTAGACCAAGATGGCGGCAGAAGAGGGGGCCGGTAGTGGTGCTTCCGCTGGCGGTAGTTGCCGCGCTGCGGCCATGGGGCGGGTTTTGCCGATGCTGCTGGTGCCGGTCCCTGCCGAGGCAACGGGGCAGCTGGGGTCCCGGGCGCAACTGCACAGAGAGCAAGAGGCTCTAGGGAGTCTGACGGCTGCAGGCAGCCTCCAAGTGCTTTCCTTGGCGCCGGGCGGCCGGAGCGGGGGTGGCTGCTGCCTCGAGGGCCCCTTCCGGCAGTAAGTGCAGAGGGAGAGCTGGGCAGTGTGGGGGGAGTCTGGAACCTAAGGTCGGCTGGGTGCGCCCCAAGGGGCCACGCCGATTCCTTCCTCCAGGCAGGGGAGTGGCGGGAGAGGGGTGACAGCCGCGGGGAACGTCTCAAAGGCGAGGCCGGTTTTCTCTCGGAACCTTTTCCGCGGCCCGAGGCAGAGTGCTCACCTTGTTACTTCCCTGCACCCCTGCTTCCCTGTTCTGGGTGGGCGGAGACAGTATCCTGCTCCTCTACCACTTATAGCGAACCCGGAAAGGGTCCCCACTTACGCCGTGAGTTTTTTCATTCTTCAGCACTGGTTAATGAGCTGTCACAGAACCGAGTACCACGCCCATTTCCCCCCCTTTCAGTTAAATCTGTTAAAGATACCAGCTGGGGATTATCTCTAATTTGAATCATGCTGATACTTTCTTCTTGTCCTTGAAACGAATAACGTTTTTCTTCTCATGTGGGCTTTCTTCTTCCTCAAGAGCAGAGTCCGGTTTGTCCATTCACTTACTCATTCAGTAAATATTATGTGCCGACACCTAAGTGCAGTGTCTAAAAAGTTGAGAAAAACACAATTCTTAATGTGGGGCGTGCATGTTTTGGCAAGACAGACATATAATTACAATAATGCATTCTCTTGCACTTTCGTAGCTCTCGGTTCAGGACTTACAGTTTACTTCATAAAGTTTGGGAGTGCCCTCTGAGTATTTCTGCCTGGGTTCTTTAATAACCGAAAATATTTTAGAAACTATCTTTTTAAGGTTTTGGGTAGCCAGAAGGTGTCTTACCTTTGAATCTCGAGGTCCTATAACAGCACCTGACACTTAATAGAAGATACGTTTGATAAGTCAGTATACTTGTCTTTCTAGAAAGAGGAATCTTTCTGTAGGGGAAGTTAGTGTATTCAGCAGTATCAGGTACCTTTGAATGCAGCTCTGTAAAGAGAGGAATGGGGCAGAGAGAAAAGCAGCAGAACTCTTTAGGTGTTTGAGAATGCAGCAGAGAAAATGAGACAGACACATGAAATAATGGGGGCATTCATAAGCTAGTTCATGAAATTAGAGGGGAGGAGGGCTTTTTTATTCTTTTATTTAAATCTAATTGTATTTTTCTTCAATTAAAATACTTAAGTGTAAAAATAAGGGCAAGTTTGTAGCATTCAGAGTTGACTTCCTTTTCAAGTACATAGGTCTTCTTACATTTCATTTAAAATTTTCTGTCTTTCTATGTGGCAGCATAGTCCCTATGCTAATTAATTTAATGGTGTCTCAGTATTCTGCCTTTTAAATATACCTTATTTTGTTTACTTCTTTTTCATATTTGACATTTTAGATTTTTGGTGTCAACAGTCAGAAACTGAATGTTCTTGAAAAATTATCAGTCCAGGTATAAAGAAAGAAATGTAAAATGTGTCAGTTTTTAATAAGGACATAATAGTACCAAGTCTAATTTTTTGAATACAAATTAATACTTTTGTAGACAAAGGAAGCTTTTAAAATAAAGATGACTTCTTTCCCCCCATTTCGGAAGATAAAATTTTATTGCACAGTAGCTTTGCCTCTGCATTATATCATTTTCTGATTTGGGACCCTTTTATTTGTAAGGTGTAACTTAATTTTAATATTTAATTTGAAGCTAAAGCATCATTAGTCTCTCTCCATCCTTTTATCCAGTATCGGTATGTATTATTATAATTTTTTTTTGAATTGGAGTCTCACTCTTGTGGCCAGGCTGGAGTGCAGTGGAACGCTCACGTCCACTGCAGCCTCGACCTGCTGGACTCAGGCGTTCTTTCCACCTCAGCCTTCCAAGTAACTGGAACTGTAGACGCATGCCACGTTGGCCAGCTAGTTTTTGTGATTTATTGTGGAGATGAGGTATCACCAAGTTGCCCAGACTGGTCTCAAACCCCTGGGCTCAGGCAATCCTCTTGCCTCAGCCTCCCAAAGTGCTGGGATTACAGGCTTAGCCACCATGCCTGGCCCTCGGGATGTAGTTCTTAAGAGACAGAGTCTTACTGTTGCCCAGACTGTAGTGTAGTGGCTCAATTGTTGCTTACTGCCGCTTTGAGCTTTGAGGTGGGGATCCTCCCACCTCAGCCTTCCCAGTAGCCAAGACTGTAGGTGCAAGCTACCAAGCCTGACTTCAGTGTTAATTGACATTACAGTTTAAAATGTTTTTAACTGTGATGTTCAGTATGGTGGTTATTAGCTATATGTGGCTATTAAAATTGAAATTAAAAATTCATTTCCGAGTCGAGTGTGGTGACTGATGCCTGTAATTCCAGCACTTTGCGAGGCAGAGGTAAGAGGATTACCTAAGCCCATGGGTTTGAGCGACATGGTGAGACCTTGTCTCTACAATAAATCAAAAAAATTAGCCGAGCATGGTGGTGCATGCCTGTAGTTTCAGCTACTTGGAAGGCTGAGGTGGAAGAATTGCCTGAGCCTGGCAGGTCCAGGATAGGGTGGCCGTGAATGTGCCACTGCACTCCAGCCTGGCAGCCTGGGTTACAGAGTGAGACTCTGACTCAAAAAAAAAAAAAATTCAGTTTCTCAATTGCACTACTCAACATTTCAAGTGTTCAGTAGCCACATGTGGCTGTTGACTACTGTGTTGGGCAGTGCTGATGTAGAAAATTTCCATCATCAAAGAAAGTTCTATTGGACAGAATTATTCTATAATATACCATTTGGAGACTTCAAAGTCTGTAAATAAACCACTCTTTAAAAAACTCTTTGAAAACATTTAAGTTAGCAAAAAACCTATTTTATTAATTGTGAGCATCACCTCATATAAATAAAATACATATTTGATTGCTGATACATATCCTTGATCATGATAGTTCCTTTAAACATATCATCGTTCAGTATTTAAGATGAAGGGGTAAAAGGAGCTGTCATTTCTTGCTTTGAGCCCCCTTTTTACCACCCATTCCTGTATTTGTTGGTGTGAAGGGACAGAACGGGAAGAAATGAGGAAAGGGAAGGGGGAAGAGGAGAGAAGTCCTAGAGCTGTTTTCATTCTCTTAAATTGGAATGTAGACTTAATGCTACAGAGTCAGCTAAACTGTTCTTTACTCATTCTGCTCTTCGACTACCATTATTGTGGGTAAATATTTTTGTGGATGCAGAATATAATACAGCTAAACTTTTTTTCTTAGCTTTGTATGGGAGAATTCTTATGACAGCAGCACACCAACTGACAAGCCCAAACTGCTTGCTCTTAGTGAAAATTATGAATTGCTCATCTATGAATTTAATTTGAAAGATGGAAGATGTGATGCAACCATTTTATATAGCATTAATGGGAAGATATTGCAAAAACTCATTGAAGATCAAGATATCAGTAAGTACCTACGGGTCGTCTTTTGGCATGTTTAAATTTGTGATATTACCATGTAATTTTATGTATTTCAGGAAAAGTTATCATAGAGATAAGATGGGGGGGTCTACATTGTCTGATGTGGTAGCCACTAGCCACATGGGGCTATTAATTACTAGAAACACAGTACAGGTGAATTAAGATATTCTTTCAGTGTCATATGCAAATCAGATTTTGAAGACTTAGTACTAAAAAAGTAAAATATCACATTCGTAAATTTTTTGTGCCAATTGCATGCTGAAATGATGATTTTTTAATATAACAAGATAAATAATATGTATTTATTTATTTATTTTATTTTTTATTTTTTTGAGTTGGAGTCTCACTCTCTCGCCCAGACTGGAGTGCAGTGGCCGCTCCCGGCCACCGCAGCCTCGACCTGCTGGGCTCCGGCGATCCTTCCACCTCAGCCTTCCAAGTAGCTGGAACTACAGGCATGCACTACCATGCCCAGCTAATTTTTCGAATTATTGTAGAGATGAGGTCTCGCCAAGTTGCCCAGGCGGGTCTCGACCCGTGGGCTCAGGCAATCCACTCACCTCAGCCTCCCAAAGCGCGGGATTACAGGCTGAGCCACCAAGCCCTGCTAATGATATGTGTTTTTTAAATTAATTTCACCTGTTTCTTTTCAGTGTGGCTACTAGAAAACTTTAAATCAAATATGTGGCTCACGGTATATTTCTATTGGGCGATGATCTACATAGGTTACAGAGCTGTTACTATGTCCTGTCCTTATGGTTGCAGGAAGCAGATATCAAAGCACACAGGCCTCTATTTTTAAAGCAGTAGCATACTCCACCTTTGATTATAAAGTTTCTTTTTCTTTTTTTTAAGTATGTGATCTGTGGGGTCCCATGGATAAGTTGACTTTTTTGAGTATTCCTTCTGGTGTGCAATCAGATTCTAGCCATAAACAGAGGGAACTAGGACTTTTTTTTTTTTTTTTTGAGTTGGAGTTTCACTCGTCGCCCAGGCTGGAGTGCAGTGGCATGCTCATGGCCATCCCAGCGTAGATCCGCTGGGCTCTGGTGATCCATCCTCCTCTGCTTTCCAAGTAGCCAGAACTACAGGTGCACACTACCACGCCTGGCTAATTTTTGATTTATTGTAGAGACGAGGTCTTGCCAAGTTGCCCAGGCTGGTCTTGAGCCTGCGGGCTCAGGCAGTCTACTTGCTATGGCCTCCCAAAGTGCTGGGATTACAGTCTGAGCCACCAAGCTTGGCCATTGTAGGCCATCTTTATTCATCCTCTTACCCACCTCTCAATGTCTACTTGCTTAGGTAGGTATGAGCAATAACTGTCTAGAGTTGGACTAAGCACAGTTTCCTTTTTGTTTTTGTTATGTTTATGAAATCAAATTTACCAGTAGTAAAATTGTGACATTGAAATAATTAATATCCTTTTGTTTTGTAGGTATTTCCTTATTGTCTTTGAGAATTCTGTCATTTCACAATAACACATCATTATTGTTCATCAACAAATATATCATCCTACACATTGTATTTCCTGAAAGAGATGCTGAGATTAGAGTACTCAACTGTTTCACACTTCCCTTGCCTGCACAGGCAGTGGACATAATTACTGATGCCCAGGTCTGCAGAGGAATTCTTTTTGTTTTGAGTAATTCAGGCTGGATTTGTATCCTTGGCAGTAAAGATGTTGATTGATATGTAGTGGAGGATAATACCTAGAGAATGAGCCTTTGTAGGCTTTTAGTTTTGGGAGCAGGGATTTAAGGAGAATGGTTAGTTTTTCAGTGAAACTTTTCAGGAAAAAAGATCCTTACAAACTTAAAGTACTAAACTATATTACATTATGTTGCATTTGAATATTTTCCAGTTTATGCATGTATTTTTTCATAGTTATAATCACTTCATCCATACGTATTTGTGTTCTTTAAATTTGCATGTTCTCTATATTACCTATTTATTCAAAATATATCTTGAACACCTACTATGTGCTTGGTCCATGAAGGATTTAAATGAGTGCTTTATGGATGTGATACCTATTTTTTTTTTTGAGTTGGAGTCTCTGTCACCCTGGCTAGAGGGCAGTGGCACGCTCATGGCCACCATAGCCTCGACCTACTGAGTTCAGGCGATCCCTTCGCTTCAGCCTTCCAATTAGCTGAAACTACAGGTGTGCGCTACAATGCCAGGCTAATTTTTTTATTTATGTAAAGACAAGGTCTCGCCATGTTGCCCAGACTGGTCTCGAACTCCTGGATTCAGGCAATCCTCTCGCTTCAGCCTCCCAAAGTGCTGGGATTAAAGGCGTGATACCTATAATACATGCCCGGCTTGATACATATCTTTTTATGTGTGAATATAATTCACCTCTTTTCTCTAATCATGATTCCATCATATTAAATAATGGTTTGCTTAACCATTGTTAATTTGTTTTTGGAAAATATTATGGGTTCTTTATTGCTAGCATATCTGTATGTCAGCAAAATTATTTTGAAGATTTGAAAAATGACCTCTTGAATGATTTTGGGACTTTGATTTTTGAGTTAAAAGAATGGTTTTTATATTTTAGGTGTAGCATTTTTGCTGACATGTCCTAAATACTGTATTAATTTCATTTTTTTTTTTTGGTCAGTGTATAGAACTGCACTGTCCATAGTAGGCAATAGATATGTGTGACTATTGAGCATATGAAATTGGCTAGCATGACTTGGGAACTGAATTCTTAATTTTGTTTAATTACTTTAGACTTAAAAACTGATACTTGATTCAGTTTTTGGAGAACTTTTAAGTATGTTTGGAACAAATTTGTTTGTTCCAACTTTCAGCTGTAAATTTTATGAAGTCTAAATAGAGATATAAATAGGTTTGTTTGTTAGAGTCTCACTCTATTGCCCAGGCTGTAGTGCAGTGACACACTCATGGCCACCCCAGCATCAACCTGCTGGGCTCCCATGATCCTTCGGCCTCAGCCTCCCAAGTAGCTGGGACTACAGGCACACACTACCATGCCTGGCTAATTTTTTATTTATTGTAGAGATGAGGTCTTGCCAAGTTGCCTGGGCTGGTCTCAAACACGTGGGCTCAGGCAATCCACTCGCCTCGGCCTCTCAAAGTGCTGGGATTATAGGCTGAGCCACTGAACCTGGCCAAGATCAGGTATTTTAACTGAAAATTTAGTATACTATTGAGATGTTTTGTGAGTATAAAATACCAAATTGTGAACACTTATGAGAAAAAGTATGTGTGATATCTCAATTTTTATATTTATTACATGTTAAAATGGTAGTACTTCGGATAGACAGTATTAGGCTACATAAAATATATTAAGAGTAGGTTCACCTAATCTCTTAGACAGCACTTTTGCGAAATAGCTGTGTCTCAGGGCCTGGCACATGGTCAGCAAATATTTTTGAATGAACTTTGCGTCAGGTTATTTATTGTGCCACAAACTTCATAACCATCTGGCTATTATGATGGGGTCTACCTCAGTTTACTGTCTTTCTTCTGCAGTACCTACAAAGTTGAAGTGATGAAGTTTATAGCTCTGTTCCTTCCTGTGGTTTTTATGGTTAGTCATACTTATAAAACTGACATTTTCTTTAACTGTCACTCAAAGACATTTTTGACATTGTGGATGGTACATATGTAGCTCATGTGGATTTAGCACTTCACCAAGAAGAAATGTGTAATGAGCAGCAACAGGAACCAGCCAAGGTTTCTTCCTTTACTTCACTGAAAGTGTCTCATGACCTAGATGTTGTAGTGATTATCAGCTCCTCCAATTCTGCGGTTGCTCTTAACTTAAATTTGTATTTCAGGTATGTAGATTACTGCACTTTCTAATTGAGATAAATTAGAGCCATAAGAGGTTTAAAATGTATTTGTTAGCTTTTTTTAAAAACTGTTTTTTCTTCTTAGATCATGTTCTGTGTACTACATAATGAGATAGTTATTATATAATAATGTATGGGGGGACTCCCAAAAAACTGAATTTATTTATAAAAAATTATGTATTCTTATATGTGAAAAAAATTATGTATTCTTTTTTTTTAAATCAGTATTTTTTATTATGATGTTGTGGGGTACAGTTAAGGGTTAGGTATACAAATATGCTTCATTTAGGCCCCCTTGTTGATAAC
>NW_007256245.1:521978-526138 GCF_000164805.1 Carlito syrichta | reverse complement strand
TATATTCCCAGTAGGGGGATTGCAGGGTCATATGGGAGGTTGATGTTTAGAGCTTTTAGGAATCGCCACACTGCTTTCCACAGAGGTTGCACTAGTTTACACTCCCACCCAACAGTGTAGGAGTGTTCCCTTTTTGCCACACCCTCTCTAACAACTGTTATTTTTTGTTATTGATAATTGCCATTCTGACTGGAGTTAGGTGGTATCTCAGTGTGGTTTTGATTTGCATCTCCCTGATGATTAGTGAGGTTGAGCATTTCTTCATGTGTTTGTTGGCTGCTCGGATGTCTTCCTTTGTGAGAGAAATTATGTATTCTTATATGTTTCAGTCACCTTCAGAGTACTCTCTGCTTGATGCAATACACCTCTCTGCTTGATGCAATACACCTATCTTTTTCCACTGCTCAATTCAGTTTTTAAACTTGTCAATTTTGATTACTGTTAGTGCTGCTGAGGTTTTTTGTTTCACCTCTTTTAGGATTTCCCTTTGAGGATTTTTTTCTTCTGGGGAAACAAAAAAATTTGCTCAGAGAGAAATCAGGTGAATAGGGAGTGTGGGACCTGGGCCTCATGCTATTTTTGGTCAAAAACTGCTGAATACTCAGTGCATTGTGGGCAGGTGCGTTTTCATGGTGAAAAAGCCAGTCATCTATTTGCCACAACTTGGAATGTCTCTTCCACAAATTGTGATGCAACCTTATCAAAACTTCCAGATAAAAACTTTGGGCCAGGCACGGTGGCTTATGCCTCTAATCCCAGTACTTTGAGAGGCGGAGGTGAGAAAATTGCTTGAGCCCATGGGTTCAAGACCAGCCTGAGCAACTTGATGAGACCTTGTCTCTACAGTAAATAAAAGAATTACCCCAGCGTGGTAGCATACACCTTTAGTCCCAGCTACTTGGAAGGCTGAGGTGGAAGGATTGCCTGAGCCTAGCAGGTAAAGGCTGGAGTGGCCATGAGTGTGTCACTGTGCTCCAGCCTAGGCGACAGAGTGAGACTCTGACTCAAAAACAACAACAACAACAACAACAACAAACTTGGGTTGACTATCTAATCCAGAGGAACAAATTCCGAGCAAGAGTCCTGCCCTCCAAAATGATGGAACTCCTGTTGTGGGGGCCCCTTTGTAGAAGTGAACACTGGCCTGGCCACCTTTGTATTTCTACATGTACATAAAAGTTTTGATTTTTGACCTATGTGTTATTATATATGGGTTCTATCATATGAATTTAAAAAGCTCACCAGGTGCAATGGCACATGCCTGTAATCCCAGAGCTTTGGGAGTTTAAGGCTGAAGGATTGCTTGAGGCCAGGAGTTTGAGACTGTCCTAGGCAACATAGTGAGATCCCATCTCTACAATTAGGCATGGTGGTATATGCCTGTAGTCCTAGCTACTCAGGAGGCTAAGGCAGGAGGATCTCCTGAGTCCAGGATTTTAAGGCTGTAGTGAGCTATGATTGCACCACTGCACTCCAGCTTGGGCAACTGAGACTCTGTCTCTTAAGAATAAAAAGCAATCAAGATTACACAGTTTTATTATTTGTTTTACACTTACTTGGTTATTTAATAAAGTATATTACAAAGGATACATATAAACGGATGCGTTTGGCAAAGTATAGGGGAAGAGGTACAAAACTTCCGTGCCCTCTCTGGGTGTGCCACCCTCCAGGTCCAGGATTACACGTTTTTAAAAGCTCTTGACTGTTATACGTCAATCACCCCTTGCCCCACATCGGAGAGAATACAAATGGAATTTGCCCTGTGTTAGTTAGAACTGTTGCCTTTGTGGTTTGGGTTCCTGGCCGCCTTGAGGATCCTTTGAAAGTCACAAAGTATATTCATCAAGTTTTCTCCAATTAAGGATCTCTTAAGGATTTCTGAGAGGGCCTGACCTTGTTACTGTCTAAATATATTAGTAATGCCGGGTGTGGTGGCTCACACCTATAATCCTGGCACTTTGGGAGGCTGAAGTGAGAGGACTGCCTGAGCCCACAGGTTCGAGACCAGCCTGGGTGACTTGGCGAGACCTCATCTCTACAATAAATCAAAAAATTAGCCGGGCGTGGTGGCACATGCCTGTAGTTCCAGCTACTTGGAAGGCTGAGGCGGAAGGATTGCCTGAATCCACCAGGTTGAGACTGGTGGCCGTGAGCAGCATGCCACTGCACTCCAGCCCAGGTGACAGAGTGAGACTTCAACTCAAAAAAATAAATAATTAAAAAATAAATGCATAAATAATAACTGAGTGCTGGTTTGTGTTGCTTTTTGCTGTAGGTTTTCTGGTTTCTTCTGATTTTACAATGTTTGAGAGGTGTATGTATGTGTGTGTGTGTGTGTGTGTGTGCGGATGCATACACACAGGAGCCTATTCATTGTAACTTGCTTATCTAAAAGTAGGCAAGGATGCATTTATGACTTTAATGTTTAGGGCCATTGAAAACCCTTAGGAACTTTGGCTCCACCTTAATTTGAATTAGATAAATAAGTCCTTGAATATTTGGGAATGTTTTCTGATGAGTTTTACTGCTTATTGTTTGGATCACAAGATAGGGTAGATTCATCTTCATATACTAATATTTACCAGGACTCCTTACAACTGTGGTGTTTTCATTCACCTTAAATAGCCTTTTAATTTTAAAAAATCTTTGAGCAGGGATGATTAGCACATTTTCTTTCTTTCTTTTTTTTTTTTTTTTTGAGTTGGAGTCTCACTCTGTGGCCCAGACTGGAGTGCAGTGGCTGCTCCTGGCCACCACAGCCTCGACCTGCTGGGCTTCGGCAATCCTTCCACCTCAGCCTTCCATGTAGCTGGAGCTATAGGTGCGCGCTACCACGCCCGGCTCATTTTTTGATTTATTGTAGAGATAAGGTCTTGCCAAGTTGCCCAGGTGTGTCTCGAACCCACGGGCTCAGGCAATCCACTCACCTCAGCCTCCCAAAGGCACCGGATTACAGGCTGAGCCACCGAGCCTGGCTGATTAGCACATTTTCAAGCTGTGTTGTTATTTATCAGTAAGCCATTGCTGACTAAACATATCCTGTATGTGTAGAGTTATCACCTAATCATTCATTTGGAAAACAATTTGATAAGGAAAGCCTACTTAGCTACCTGTCTACCTGTAACCGTATACACGTTTCGTAATATTTTCTCCTCTTTGAACTTTTCTAGCACTTCTGCTTTGCACCACAGTTTAGCACTTAATCATACAGTCTTATATTATATCTCTAACTTATTCTTGTTTCTCATGGAATTTATAAGCTCCTTGAGAATCCAGATTCCTGGTTTATTCTTTCAATTCATTGTCAATTACTTTTTCTTCCAATTTTCCTTAGCTTTCCATGCCCACAACCTTACCTTCGATTTGTCAGTATATCAAATTGTTTCTTCCCCCAATTACTATTCTACTCTCTGACCACAACTTCCCAAACTTTCCAGCTTGCTTACTCAAGTACTCCCACTTTACCTGTCATCTGACCTCAGTGGAATTCCCAATTCGTTGACCTTCCACTCTTCATTCCCCTTCTGTTTTCACTTCTTCCCCTTTTCAGCATAAATTCTGTGACCCATTAAATCGATTACTGTCTTGCATATACTCTAAACTCTTACTCCTGTCCTGTAGTAGCACTTGGTCTGATAAGATTTCAACCCTGAATTAAACCTTTATTTTGCCTTCTCAGTGACTACACTCCAGCAGCTGATCATGTGTGAGAAAACTACAAAGGAAAATTGATACCACTCTAAGTTCATATTTAGCACCTTCATTTGGTCTCAGTATTGCCTGGAGGCTGGGCTCAGTAGCTCATGCCTGTAATCTCAGCACTTCGGGAGGCTGATGTAAGAGGATTGCCTGAGCCACAGGTTTGGGACCAGCCTGGGCAACTTCTTGGTGAGACCTCACCTCTACAATAAATCAAAAAATTAACCGGGCATGGTAGCGTGTGCCTGTAGTTCCAGTTACTTGGAAGGCTGAGGTGGAGGGATACCTGAGCCCAGTAGGTTGATGTGGCGGTGTCGGTGAGCATGCCACTGCACTCCAGCCTGGGCGACAGAGTGAGACTCCAACTCAGAGAAATATATATATATTGCCTGGAAGTTTTACAGTGATTTTTCTTTTCTTTTTTTTTTTTTTGAGTTAGAGTCTCACACTGTCGCCCAGAC
>NW_007256245.1:406560-521958 GCF_000164805.1 Carlito syrichta | reverse complement strand
ACCTGCTGGGCTCCGGTGATCCTTCTGCCTCAGCCTTCCAAGTAGCTGGAAGTACAGGCGCGTGCTACCACACCTGGCTATTTTTTTTTATTTATTGTAGAGATGAGGTCTCGCCAAGTTACCCGGGCTGGTCTCGAACTCCTGGGCTCAGGTGCCTCCACCTCCCAAAGTTCTGGGATTACAGTCATGAACCACTGTATCCAGCACCTCCTACTTCATAAAGGAAGTAGAACCTATCTAATGGGAGCTCCCTCAGTTTCTCAGTTCCCCTCTTCCTAATGAAGACCCATCTCTCTGTGTATGTTCTAGATCCCATTCCTTCCCTCCTTTTTAGGGACCTTTCTTCATTTCTTCTTTTTTTTTATACAGTAGTCGCCCTTATCCATGGTTTCACTCTCCTGTAGCCAGTTGTGGTCTGAGAATATTACACACTAGGATATTTTGAGAGAGAGATCACATTCACATAACTTTTATTACGATATGTTGTTATAATCTTTCTATTTTATTATTAGTTATTGTTATCTCTTACTATTCCTAATTTATAAATTGAACTTTATCATAGGTATGTATTCATATACATAGGAAAAAAATAGTACAATTGACCCTTGAACAACTCATAGGTGCTGACTCTTGCGTAGTCAAAAATTCACATATAACTTTTGACTTCCCCAAAATTTAACTACTAATAGTCTACTGTTGACCGGAAGTCAGCATAATAATAGCAACATAATATAGTCAAGTGCCATGGCTCGTGCCTATAATCCCAGAACTTTGGAAGGCCAAGGTGAGAAGATTGCCTGAGCCTGCGGGTTTGAGACCAACCTGGGCAACTTGGTAAGACCTCATCTCTACAGTAAATAAAAATATTACCAGGGCATGGTGGCGCGTGCCTGTAGTTCCAGCTACTTGGAAGGCTGAGGTGGAAGAATTGCCTGAGCCCAACAAGTCGAGCCTGCGGTGGCCGTGAGCATGCCACTGCACTCCAGCCTGGGCGACAGAGTGAGACTCTGACTCAGAAAAAAATAATAACATAGAATGCCATAATAACATAAGCAGTCAATTGACACATTTTGTATATTATATGTATTATCTACTGTGTACTTACAATAAACTAAGAAAAAATTTTATTTTATTTTTATTTTTTCTATTTTTTAGTTGGAGTCTCACTCTGTCACCCAGACTGGAGTGCAGTGGCTGCTCCCTGCCACTGCAGCCTCGACTTGCTGGGCTCCAGCGATCCTTCTACCTCAGCCTTGCAAGTAGCTGGAACTACAGCCACGCGCTACCATGCCCAGCTAATTTTTTACTTAGTGTAGAGATGAGGTCTTGCCAAGTTGCCCAGGCGGGTCTTGAATCCGCGGGCTAAGGCAACTCACCTCGGCCTCCCAAAGCACTGGGATTACAGGCTGAGCCACCAGCCCGGCCAAGAAAAAATTTTATTTAAAAAATTATAAAGAATATACATTTACAGTACTGTACTGTATCAATACCATAAGTTTATATCATCTGTTTATAAGATGAATCATCTGTCTAAAATGGTGGGCAGTCTCAGCTGCAGACCTCTGTGGTACATGTTAAGCAATTGGAGTTCTTGTAATGTTGTGACTTTGCTTCTTGGGAGTACTTCTAGCATCACTAGTGACCTTTCATAAAGGTCCCATGGTGTTATTCATGGTTTACGGTATGGCACTAAACACAAAGAAAAATACGTGTGAACCATGATAGATCACTTTTTATCTTATTATTTATTATTATTATTTTAGAGACAGGGTTTTACTATATTGCCTAGGCTGGACTTAAACTCTTGAGATCAAGCAGTACTCCCACCTCAGCCTCCCAGATAGCTGGGACTATAGACACCTGGCTAGAGAGATCACTTTTCACTGTAATACACAATTTACTGGAGAGACGAACTGCTCACATGGAACTGATTAGCATCACATGGAGTTTTAAGTGAATATTTGCAGCATTTGAGCTTACTGCAGTAGCAGTGGGAGGTGGCTACAAGATGATTACAGTAGTATGCAGTAAGTGCTCTAGCTCATTATATGATTTAATACTGCATCTTTACACTTGTTTACATTTCCCTTGACTTCAGATGGTACCATGTCCAGTCTGTGTGTGCATAGGTTTTGCTAAATCTTAACTTTTTTTTTTTTGAGTTGGAGTCTCACTCAGTCGCCTAGGCTGGAGTGCAGTGGCACGCTCACGACCACCCCAGCATTGACTTGCTGGACTCCGGCAATTCTTCCACCTCAGCCTTCCAAGCTGGAACTACAGGCAGATTCTACCGCACCCGGCTAATTTATTTATTTATTTATTGTAGAGACGAGGTCTCATCAAGTTTCCTGGGCTGGTCTTGAACCCACGGGCTTAGGCAATCCACCCACCTTGGCCTCCCAAAGTGCTGGGATTACAGGCTGAGCCACTGCATCTGGCCTTTGTGCATTTTTTATGGTAATAAATGATAAAATAGACTAGTATCTATACTTTTGTATTCATAACATACCTAACTTTTCTTAATTTTTTTACTATTCCTAGGCTACATGGTTTGTCCATTAAGTTTTAAAAAATTTATTACAAATCCCCCCCAAAATTTTTCAATATATTTATTGAAAAAAATCTTCATATAAATGGTCCCACGCAATTCAAATCCATGTTGTTCAAGGGCCAACTATATTTATAGGGTTTGATACTATCTGCAGCTTCAGGTACCTACTTGCGGGGAGGTCTTAAATGTATCCCCTGCAGATAAGGGAACATTACTGTATCTCCAACCTCCTTTTGGTATTAGATCCACATCCATTTAATCACCAGGTTCTAGTCATTCTACCTCCTAAGTGTTTTTTGAATCTGTCTACTTTTCTCAACTCCTCTGTCATCACTCTAATTCATGTCAATATCATCTCTTAATGTCACAGTCTCCTTATTGGTCTTCTCATGTCTGTTTTTACCCCCTTCAAATCCATCCTCCACAGAGTAGACAAAACGATATTGTTAAAATGCATATCTTATCAGAGGAATAGCCAGGCATTAACATCTGAGGCAAGGTACCTACCTTTTGTTTTCTTTTGTTGATGGGGGAAATATCTTCTTGTGGATCCTCTTCTCATTTTCACTCTGCATTCTTTCTCTCTTTTTCTTTTAAATATATATTTTATTTTGTAGACACAAGGTCTTGCTATGTTGCCCAGGCTGGTCTCCAGCTTCTAGCCTCAAGGGATCCTCCCACTTCAGCCTTCACAAGGTGTTTGGATTATAGGCATGAGGCACTGCTCCTGGCCTACCCTGTCTTCTCTAACTTTCTTTCATCATCACCTTGACAAATGTTGGGTCAACATATTACTTTCAAATTGCTCAAAGGATTGATATATAATAATTTAAGTGACTCAAGAAAATTAAATGCTTCCCCTTCTCCCCTAGCTACGATTCTGCATCTAGTCATACTGCTTTTCACCATAAAATCTTTATTTAGGCTCCTTTTTCCTCTAAGGTAAAAGTTAACAATTCTTAATATCCTGTAAGGCCCTAAAGTGTCTCATTTCATTCCACTTTCCTTCCCATCCACTATGGTTTAGCCACCCTAACTTTGTTTCTCAAATGTGATAGCTCTCTTCACATATACTCTCCTACCTATGTCCGCACACATACTTTGCATTCTGGTTCTTATGCATTCCCCTGGTCTCAGCCTAATTTTACTATGTGGTGGCAGTAGGATGAGTGATTACAAACTGCACTTTATGGTCACATTAACCTGTTTCAAGGTTTCTCTGAGCCTTAATTTCCATATCTGTAAGATGGGGCTATATTTACTTCATAAGATTATTGAGAGACTTAAATAAGAGTTTGTATAAATTGTTTAGCACAATATCTGCAACACAGTAGACAGTAAGTACTCTTATTGCTTTAGAAAGCTAACTGCCCTTCTAGAGTCTAATTATTATTATTATTATTTTTAGTTGGAGTCTCACTCTGTCGCCCAGGCTGGAGTGCAGTGGCGTGCTCATGGCCACCGCAGCCTCGACCTATTGGTCAGGCAATCCTCCCGCCCAAGCCTTCCAAGTAGCTGGAACTACAGGCACATGCTATCATGCCCAGCTAATTTTTTTGATTTATTGTAGAGATGAGGTCTCACCAAGTTGCCTAGGCTGGTCTTGAGCCCCTGGACTCAGTCAGTTCTCTTGTCTCAGCCTCCCAAAGTGCTGGGATTATAGGCTTGAGCCACTGCACCCGGCCAGAGTCAAATTCTTTTTTTTTTTTTAATATATGGAACACTTCACAAATTTGTGTGTCATCCTTGTGCAGGGGCCATGCTAATCTTCTCTGTATTGTTCCAATTTTAGTATATGTGCTGCCAAAGCAAGCACCAGAGTCAAAGTCTTACGGTTGACTTTAGCACTATGGTATAAGCGAGGAAGTTGAGAAAGAGTTCTATTTGGGGGAATTTGTTGTGTATACTGTTGCGTCTCTATAATCGCTTTTTTTTTTTTAACAGGAGCAATAATAACACAAATTTGAATTTGGTTGTTTTTTTTTTTTTGAGTCAGGTTCTCACTCTTACACTTAGACTGGAGGGCAGTGGCATGATCACAACTCTCCGTAGCTTCAACCTCCTGGGGTTAGGCAGTCCTTCCACCTCAGTCTCCCAGGTAGCTGGGACTACAGATATGTACCACCATGCCCCTCTGGTTTTTTTTACTTTTTGTAGAGATTAGGTCTTACTGTGTTGCATAAGCTGATCTCAAACTCCTGGGCTCAAGCAATCCTTCTGCCTCGGCCTCCCAAAGTGCTGGGATTACAGGTGTGAACCTCTTCACCTGGCCATGATAGTCATTTTTTACTATGGCTGTTATCATTTTTAAATGTAGGCAATATCCAGGACACCTGCTATACAAAAGAACACCAGAAGACCTTCCTATTCAAGGACCTAAGGGAATAGATGAAGATGATCCTGTTAACTCTGACTACAACATGAAACTGACTAAATTTTCCTTCCAGATTGATAGGTAAAGAAACTCCTTTTTATTTAGTTTATTATTCCTGTATTTTGTCATGCTGACACTGTACCTTTTCGCTAAAGGTGTTTATTTGGGAGATACTTTTTAAATTTTTTTTTGAGTGGGAGTCTCACTCCATTGCCCAGGCTAGAGTGCAGTGGCGTGCTCACGGCCACTCCAATGTCAACCTGCTGGGCTCTGGCGATCCTTCCACCTCAGCCTTCCAAGTAGCTGGAACTACAGGCACACACTACCATGACCAGCTAATTTTTTGATTTATTGTAGAGACGAGGTCTTGCCAAGTAGCCCGGACTGGTCTCGAACCTGCAGGCTCAGGCAATCCACTCACCTCGGCCTCCCAAAGTGCCAGGATTACAGGTTGAGCCACCAAGCCCGGCCGGGAGATACTTTAAAAAAAAAAGTTCATCTTTGCCTGCTTTAGTGTTTTGTGTCATACCTTTCACTGTAATGGGTGTTAAGTTACATTATACTGTATCTTTCAGGTCTTGGAAAGCCCAGCTATCATCATTGAATGAAACAATAAAGAGCTCCAAACGGGAGGTCTCCTGTTTTGCTCCGTGGTTCCAGGATATTTTGCATTTGGAGTCCCCTGAATCTGGTAATCACAGTACCAGTGTGCAGAGCAGGAATTTAATTACACAGGACATAATGCATGGGCAGTATAATTTTCCACAGAAAGATCATGCCAAGACCAGTGATCCAGGAAGATCATGGAAGATAATACACTTCATTGAACAAGAGGAACCCATAGAGCTTAAATGCGTGTCTGTGACAGGATTCACTGCACTTTTTACTTGGACAATGGAAAAGACGGGCTGCACCATTGTCCTCTGGGATTTGGAGACCCAGGGCATGCAATGTTTTTCTCTTGGTAAAAAGTGTATTCCTGTAGACAGTAGTGGAGACCAGCAATTGTGCCTTGTTTTGACAGGTGAGAATGTTTGTATCAGATTGAAATCTATTGGCGAGAGGTATGCCTTAGTGTATTTTACTTCTGCTGTGCTGGTGCCTGCTCTCACCTCTAAGTGGTAATCATTCATGGGGGAAATTAAGTGTTGCTCTTAGTAATGATGTCTGATATATTTGGCTTTTAATTAAGGTCATTTCTGCTTAGCTAAATGCTAATATACAAGTCAGAGAAAGTTAAAAGAAATGAAGGTTGATTTTTTTTTTTTTTTAACCCAGAGAGTCTTCATTTTACTTCGGTCTCTACAAGCAGAGGTTGCAAGCTGGCTGCTCATGAGCCATGTATGAATTGCACATTTATTTTGTTTGACTTTCACTATCTAGCCTTTTAAAAAAAGGTGTTATTTATTGTAAGCAGTCAGAATTAGAGGATTTCACACAAAATCTTAATCTCCAGATGTTTCAGAAAAATTACAAGATTTGGCAACATTGGGCCTGCAGCCATTGCATAGTAACTTGTGGGTTGATAGTTCTCTTAGAATTTTGATAGTTCTCTTAGATGCGCCATTTTATTTCTGGTTAGGTTTTTCTTGCACTGCTCTCCCCACCTATTTGGCCCTTATAGGCATGGGACATTTTAATATGTCAGATATGCATTCATTCAGCATTTCTTTCTTTTTTTCTTTTAAAACAAAGTTTATTAGAGAAAGAAGAGAGGAAAGAAAGGGAGATGTGCCAGAGCTAGTGTGGGCAAGAGAAACTGCCCAGCATTTATTACATAGTCTTCTATAGAGATATTAAATGTTGTGAATGAACTAACCATGTGTTCTAAACCCACATTTTGGTAATCATGTATTTTTTGTGTCAGGAACATGCTGCTATTTTATTTTAGTAAACCAGAAATCTAATATTTCTGTAAATAATTAACATTTTCAGGTATTAATTGTGCAAGGTAATTGAGATTTAGTGCTGTTTCATAGGATGCATTGTTCTTATAAGAATTGGTGGCCGGGCTCGGTGGCTCAACCTGTAATCCCACACTTTGGGAGGCTGAGGTGAGTGGATTGCCTGAGCCCGCAGGTTTGAGACCCACCTGGGCAACTTGGAAAGACCTCATCTCTACAAAAAATTAAAAAATTAGCCTGGCGTGGTAGCTCACGCTTGTAGTTCCAGCTACTTGGAAGGCTGAGACGGAAGGATTGCTGGTGACCAGGAGCGGCCACTGCACTCCAGTCTGGGTGACTGTGCTTTAAAAACAAAACTTGACTGCGCATGTTAGCTCACATCTGTAGTCCCAGCACTTTGTTAGGCTGAGGTGGGAAGATTGTTGAGGCCAGGAGTTCAAGACCAGCCTAGGCAACAAAGAGAGACCTTGTCTCTACCAAAAATAGAAAAAATTAGTTGGGTGTGGTGGTTTGTGACTGTAGTCCCAGCGACTCAAGAGGCTGAGGCAGAAGGATCCCTTGAGCCCAGGAGATTAAGGCTGTAGTGGGAGACAGAATGAAAACCTGTATCAATAACTAAATAAATAACATGAAAACAAAACTCTTCCTTAAAAACATTGAAGGCTGGGCGCGGTCGCTCATGCCTGTAATCCCAGCACTTTGGGAAGCAGAGGTGAGAGGATTGCATGAGCTCAGGGGTTCGAGACCAGCCTGGGCAACATGGCGAGACCTTGTCTCTACAATAAATAAAAAAGTTAGCTAGGTGTGGTTGCACATGCTTGTGGTTCCAGATACTTGGAAGGCTGAAGTGGAAGGATCACTTGAGCCCAGCAGGTCGAGGCTGTGGTGGCCATGAGAGTGCCACTGCACTCCAACCTGGGTGATAGAGTGAGACTGACTCAAAAAAAAAAAAATTGAAAAACCATGGTGAGGGCCAGATGCCTCTAATCCCAGAAACTTGGGTGACCAAGGTGAAAGGATTGCTTGAGCCTAGGAATTCAAGACCAGCCTGGGCAACATTGCAAGGGAGACCTCATCGCTACAAAAAAATAAAAAATTAGCTGGGCATGGTGGCACACAGCTGTAGTCTCAATTACTTGGGAGGCCGAGGCAGAAGAATCGCCTCAGCCTAGGAGGTCAAGGCTGTGGTAAGTTGTGGTCCTGCCACTGCACTCCAACCTGGGTGACAGAGTGAGATTCAGCTCAGAATTTAAAAAAGCAAACACCATGATGAATTAATTAAGGTTATAGTAGTACATGGTGTCCAATAAATATATTTGTAGTTATAATACTGAAGTATTGGATAATTATTAATTCCTAAGTCATAATCCTAAGAACTAAATTCTTACAATTTATTAAAGCTAACTTTTTATTTTTCCTGTAGAAAATGGACTCTCTCTGATTTTGTTTGGTTTGACTCAAGAGGAGTTTTTAAACAGACTAATGATTCATGGAAGTGCCAGCACTGTGGACTCTCTTTGTCATCTCAATGGTTGGGGGAGGTGCTCAATTCCCATACATGCACTGGAGGTAACAGAATTAAATGTCTATAGGACTTTACTTGATTATTTTCTGTCATATACTCTTATTTGAACTGAAAATTTGAAAGAATTCATTTAACCTAGCAGCAAAAAGAACTGTAGTGTTTATTCATCCACTTACTCGGTTTTAGATATTACATTATCCTAACTCAATGGTCCTAGGGTTAAGATTTTTTTTTTTTTTTTTGATTGGAGTCTCACTCTGTTGCCCAGATTGGAGTGCAGTGGTCGCTCCCGGCCACCGCAGCCTCGACCTGCTGGGCTCTGGCGATCCTTCCGCCTCAGCCTTCCAAGTAGCTGGAACTACAGGCGTGCGCTACCACGCCTGGCTAATTTTTGATTTATTGTAGAGATGAGGTCTCGCCAAGTTGCCCAGGCGGGTCTCGAACCTGTGGGCTCCGGCAGTCCACTCACCTCGGCCACCCAAAGCGCGGGATTACAGGCTGAGCCACTGAGCCCGGCCCTCTTTTGACTTTAAAAGATATGAGATTATAATAAATATTATTTGAGAAAGAAAAAAGTATAGGAAATAGAGGCAACAATATGCTAATGAGACTCTGACTCCCACAAAAATCGCATACCATAAATTTCACCCTTTTAAAGTGTATTAGTATACTCATAGTTGTGCAACCATTACCACTGTCTAATTCTAGAACATTTTTATCACCCCACAGAGAAACCCTAGACCCATTAACAGTCACTCCCTATTCCTTGCTGTCCCTGAGTCCCAAACACTAATCTGTTTTCTGACTCTAGATTTTTCTCTTCTGGACATTTCACATAAATGGAATTATAAGGCCAGGTGTGGTGGCTTACACCTGTAATCCCAGCACTTTGGGAGGCGGAGGTGAGAGGATTGCCTGAGCTCAGGAGTTTGAGACCAGCCTAAACAATATGGCGAGACTTCATCTCTACAGTAAATCAAAACATTAGCCAGGTGTGGTGGCACATGCCTGTGGTTCCAGCTACTTGGAAGGCTGAGGCGGAAGGATTGCTTGAGCCTAGCAGGTCCAGGCTGAGGTGGCCATGAGCAATGTGCCACTGTACTCCAGCCTGGGTGACAGTATGAGATTCTGACTCAAAAAAATAAATAAAAAAAAATAAATAGAATTATAATCTATGTAACCTTTTGTGGCCTACTTTCATTTAGCATGTTTTCAAGGTTTATCCATGTTGAAGCATGAATTGCTAGTACTTCATTTCTTTTTATGGCTAAATATTCCGTTGTATGGTTATATACCATATGCTGTTTATCCATTCATCAGTTGATGGACATTTGAGTTGATTCTACTTTTTGTCCATTGTGAATAGTTCTGCTATGAACATTTGTGTTCATAGTTTTTATGTTGACATATGTCTTTATTTCTTTTGGGTATACGCCTAGCTGAGGAATTACTTGGTCATTTAATTTTTGTGAGGAATCACCAAACTCTTTTCCACAGTGGCTATACCATTTTGCACTCCCACCAGCAATGTATAAGGGATACTAGTTCCACATCTTACTAACACTTGATATTGTCTACTTTTTTAATTGTAGTCATCCTAGTGGGTATGAAGTCAAAATTGTGGTTTCCATTGCATTTCCTAATGACTAAAGATGTTGAACATGTTTTCATGTGCTTATTGGCTATTTGTATATGGTATTTGGAGAAAAGTTTTTTCAATTATTTAGTCTCTTTTTATTTATTTATTTATTTTATTTATTTTATTACTTTTATTTTATTTTATTTTTTTGAGTTAGAGTCTCACTCTGTCGCCCAGACTGGAGTGCAGTGGCTGCTCCCGGCCACTGCAGCCTCGACCTGCTGGGCTCCGGCGATCCTTCTGCCTCAGCCTTCCAAGTAGCTGGAACTACAGGCACACGCTACCACGCCCGACTAATTTTTTGATTTATTGTAGAGATGAGGTCTCGCCAAGTTGCCCAGGCGGGTCTCGAACCCACAGGCTCAGGCAGTCCACTCACCTCAGCCTCCCAAAGCACTGGGATTACAGGTTGAGCCACCGAGCCCGGCTTAGTCTCTTTTTAAATTGGATTGTCTTTTTCTTGCATTCTAAGAGTTCTTTATATATTCTGAATGCTAAACCCTTATGAGATGTATGATTTACAAGTATTTTCTCCTATTGGGGGGGTCATCTTTTCACCTTCTTGATGATGTTCTTTGAAGCACTAAAGATTTTAATTCCAATGTAGTCAATTTATCTATTTTGGGGGGGGGTGGAGGTCACTTGTGTTTTGTGTCATATCTAAAAAGCCATTACCTAATCTGAGATCGCAAAGATTTACTCCTTACTCTTAGCTCTTTATAGTTAGGTTTATGCTGCATTTTGAGTTAAATTTTTGATATGGTATGAAGAAAGGGTCCAACTTTATTCTTTTGCATTCTTTTGGGGGTGTTCAGTTGTCTCAGCAACCTTTGTTAAAAAACATATTTTTATGTACTCTAAAATATCATTGTAAGACAGAGATTTGTCACCTATAAATCTACCATCAGAAGTAATCATATTTACTATTTGCTATTTACTTAGTTATTTACTTATAGTTCCTATGTATTAACATTAATAGTAAACAAGTGTTATCTCATTGATATTCTTATTAACACTATAGGTAAATACTGTTATCCCCATTTTATAAATGAAGGAACTGAAGCACAGAGAGGTAAGGAAATCTAATTTAGCTATACATGGGCATAGGTGGTAGCACCAGGATTTTAACTCAGGCATTAATCCCACGCCTTGGGAGGCTGAGGTGAGTGGATTGCCTGAGCCCACAGGTTTGAGACCCGCCTGGGCAACTTGGTGAGACCTCATCTCTACAATAAATAAAAAAATTAGACAGGCGTGGTAGCTCGTGCCTGTAGTTGCAGCTACTTGGAAGGATGATGCGGAAGGATCGCCGGAGCCCAGCAGGTTGAGGCTGCGGTGGCCGGGAGCGGCCACTGCACTCCAGTCTGGGCGACAGAGTGAGACTCCAATTAAAAAAAAAAAAAAATCTGTTACTGTAATGAACTGTACTAATTATTACATTTTTATTGTGAAATATGTGTAGTAATATAACATATATAACAAAGTATGTAGAATAAAGTTTAATAAATAATTATTAAGCAAAAACTTTTGTTACCAACATCCAGACCAAGAAATTAAACATAAAATAAAAAAAAAAAAGAAAAAAATAGAAATGAAACTTAGGCTGGGCGTGGTGGCTCAAGCCTGTAGTCCCAGCACTTTGGGAGGCCAAGGCAGAGTATTGCCTGAGCCCAGGGGTTCGAGACTAGCCTGGGCAACTTTGCAAGGCCTCCTTTCTACAATAAATTAAAAAATTAGCTGGGCAGGGTGGCGCGTGCCTGTAGTTCCAGCTACTTGGAAGGCTAATGTGGAAGGATCCCCTGAGCCCAGCAGGTCGAGGCTGCAGTGGCTGTGAGTGTGCCACTACATTCCAGCCTGGGCAACAGAGTGAGACTCCAACTCAAAAAAAAAAGAAATGAAACATAACATGCACTCCAGAAGCTCCCTTGTGCCCGCTACTGTTTGAAAATTAAAATTTAGTCCCTGTTCTTTTAGAGGATATTCTAGGAAATATAGTGTACATATTTAAATTGTCAAATATGAAGTTAATGACTTTATTATATTTTGGGTAACACAAGTTCATTGAAGACTTTAATTTCATTTATTGTTGCCATATTTGTTATTGTTATTTTTAAAACACTTTAGACATCATTATAAGGATGTATTTAGGTTCATTTTTTATTTATTTTGATTTTAAAATTATTTTTTAAGTTGGAGTCTCACTCTTGCCCAGGCTAGAGTTCAGTGGCATGCTCACAGACACCATAGCCTCTACCTGCTGAGCTCAGGCGATCCTTCCCGCCTCAGCCTTCCAAGTAGCTGTAACTACAGGCACGCGCCACCACATCCAGCTAATTTTTTGATTTATTGTAGAGATGAGGTCTCGCCAAGTTGCCCAGGCTGGTCTTCAACTGGTGGGCTCAGGCATTCCTCTCATGTTGGCCTCCCAAAGTGCTGGGATTTTGACATAAGCCACCGTGCCCGTCCCATTGATTGATTGATTAAGTAGGAGTCTCACTCTGTCTCCCTGACTGGAGTGCGGTGGCACACTCACAGCCACTGCAGCCTTTACCTACTGGGCTCAGGCGATCCTTCCGCCTCAGCCTTCCAAGTAACTGGAACTACAGGCACATGCCACCATGCCCAGCTAATCTTTGATTTATTGTAGAGACAGGGTCTTGCAAAGTTGCCCAGGCTTGTCTCGAACCCCTGGGCTTAGGCAATCCTCTCACCGTGGTCTCCCAAAGTGCTGGGATTACAGGTTGAGCCACCGCACCTGGCTTTTTTATTTTTCTTTTAAAACTTTGTGAAAAACTATGACACACACACATATTAGCCTAGACCTACACAGGGCAGGATCATCAGTATCACTGTCTTCCTCTTCCACATCCTGTCTCACTGGAAGGGCTTCAGAAGCAGTAACACATAAGGAGCTGTCATCTCCTATGATAACAATGCCTTCTTCTGAAGTATGTTTTAGGAGATATCTTAGGACCTGCCTGAGGCCCTTTTACAGACAAATTTTTTTTTTTTAGTTGGAGTCTCACTGTCCCCAGGCTGGAATGCAGTGGTATGGTCACGGCCACTGCAGCCTCGAACTGCTGAGCTCAGGCAGTCCTCATACCTCAGCCTTCCAAGTAGCTGGAATTACAGGCACACGCCACCATGCCCAGCTAATTTTTTTGATGTATTGTAGAGACGAGGTCTCACTAATTTGCCCAGGCTGGTCTCAAACCCTGGACTCAGGCAATCCTCTTCTCACTGCCACCTGTCAATGTGCTGGGATTACAGGCATGAGCCACTGTGCCTGGCAATTCTTTTAGCCTCTATGAGTCTTTGTTACATGTGGATAATTCTTCATATCACACAGTGGACTAATTCTCTCTTCAGTTGTGTCTCATCTGCTATTAAACACATCTGTTGTGTTTCTAATTTCAATTTTTGTATTTTTTCATTTCTTATTGTCTTTAAATGTGTTATTTTGAAACTTTAAAAATCTACAGAAAAACTTCAGAAAATAGTAAAATGAACATTTCTTCACCTAGGTTCAACTGTTAACATTTTACACATTTGCTTTAACTATGTATATTTCTTTGTTTTGTTTTGCTGAACCACTTGAAAGTTGCAAACTTCATAACCCTTTACTCTAAGTACTTTACCATATATCTCCTAAGAACAAGAATATTCTCTTATTTATTCATAGACAATTCAGTTTTTCCTCCCACCACTCAGAACAAAGGCATAGTTTATTTATGGCCTCCCTCTGGGGTCAGTAATTTTTGTAGTTCATCCTGTTTTGATGGGATGTTACCTTATTGGACCCTAGGTTTTATCCTGTCTTTTCTTCTTCCATGTACAACTCCTACCAGTTTCTCTCATCTTAACCTCCTTAGCATATTAACATCCAAAAACTTTGGCTCATTGGTTCTTAAAATCTGGTTCCCTGACCAGCAGCATCACCATCACCTGTGCTGATAATGCGCATTATCAGGCCCCATCCCATACTTGATAATTCAAGAAAGTTTAGGGTTGGAGTTTTGTAATCTACATCTTGACAAGCTCTCCAGGTGATTGTTCTGCACAATGCTTTATGTTAGGAGTGGCAAACTTTTTCTGTACAGGACCAGATAATGAATATTTTAGGTTTCGCAGGCTACATACTCTATTTCAACTACTTAGTTTGTGCCATTGTAGCCATAGACAATATGTAGAGGAATCGGTGTGACTATGTTTCCCAAACACTTTATTTACACAAATAGCAAGGGCTGGATTTGGTTGGTGGGGCTTAGTTTTTCCATCTTTGCTTTAGGCTATCAGAGATCTCCAGATACTTTCAGGCAGCTTTTGGCTTTAGAGCTCAGTTAATTTTTTAATTTTTGTTTCTCCTTGTTTTATCCTGAGGATTTTCCTGACTTTCCACTTTAGCTGAGCACTTAGAGATATATATTTAACCTATAATTTTTAGTTGTTGTGTGTAAGAAGATTCAAGATGCCTAGTCAAAACTGGGAGTCTGTTGTTTTGTTTTTTTTTTTGCGTTGGAGTCTCACTCTGTCGCCCAGACTGGAGTGCAGTGGCTGCTCCCGGGCACCGCAGCCTTGACCTGCTGGGCTCCGGCGATCCTTCCGCCTCAGCCTTCCAAGTAGCCAGAATTATAGGCATGTGCTACCACGCCCAGCTGATTTTTTGATTTATTGTAGAGAGGAGGTCTCGCTGCCCAGGCGGGTCTCGAACCCGCGGGCTCAGGCAGTCCACTCACCTCAGCCTCCCAAAGGCACGGGATTACAGGCTGAGCCACCGAGCCCGACTAGGAGTCTGTTTTTAACCTGCTTTTCAGTTAACCTATATCATACTGCTATAACATTTTAATGCAAATAGATTATAATTTAACTGTAAGAGTATTCCCTAGTACTTAGCTTTAACTACTTTTAGAATTATAAGATGGTAGAACTAAAAGAGCCTTTTAGTCTAATAACCTCCTGTTTCTACTGAAGCAAAAGCTGATGTTCAGAAAGGTACAGAGACTTTCCCTGAGTCGCATAATTACTCATTGTCAGAATCCTCACTAGAACCCAAGGACTCCTGTAATCTCAGAACATTAGGTTCTAAAGTTAAAAAAAAATCTGTATCCTGATTTTCTTCCTATTATAATTTATTTCTAAACTTTTCCCTCCTCATTTCAGGCTGGGATAGAAAATCGTCAGCTGGACACAGTAGATTTCTTTTTGAAGAGCAAGGAAAATCTTTTTAATCCATCCTCAAAATCTTCTGTACCTGATCAGTTTGATCACTTTTCATCACATTTATATTTAAGAAGTAAGTAGAATAAAGACATCAACATTTTTGTCACTTAATCTTTTTAGTCACTTTCAAATTATTGTTGTAGTTTCTGATAATTGATTTAGTACTTGCCAAAACTCAGTCATGTGTTTTATATATTTTGCAGAAACTTGAGAAGTTGTCAGAATCTGTAAATGTCTTCATTCTAAGTACTGTACTGTGCTTTGTATTTTTAGTATGCCGAGAAGAGATGATATTTCAAATTCAAGAGAATTTTATACAAGAGAGAATAAAATGTATTTGCAACCATCTGAGATGTGTATTGATAGTATAGTTTTCTGAGTGGTGGATTGAGACTTGTTATAGAATTTTCACCTTGGACTAATTCTGCTTTTTTGCTACATTACCAACACTTCAAGATTTTGGCATTTCTTTTTAACTAATAGAAAGCCTAACTTTTATTCTTTTAGAGGAATAGAGTAATAAGGTGTATTTTCCCCTTGTTAAATAAAAATTATAGAAGACCATTGTTTTGAACTGAAGTCCTGTACTAGGCCACAGCAAACCAGACCAAAAATAAAAATGGAGTCACCTATGTTAAAATGCCATATCATCAAACCTAAATTATCTGACCTTGGGAAAAATCAGAGGAGATAACAGCCAATTTCGCTAAAATTCCAGTTTTCATCTTTAATCAGCATGATAATGAAGTTCCCTCTGCTATAATCCTTACATAAAGAAGTAGCCTGATGTTAATTATTTTTCTATTGTTTCTATTATACTGGAGACAGCCCAGTCCTCCCCTTACAAGAAAAGTAGCTTTGAAAAGACTAATATATGCTCTTTGTTCTTTGCTTCCATTTTCTTCAGCTCTTCTCTGTCTATAAAGCCAACCCCTTCTGCTCAGCTCATTAGAACACTTTTTCTATTTTATGGAATTAAGTGCTGCTCCATTCTAGGATTGCAGTGTAGCCAATTGAGATCTTTAAATTTGTTGTAAATTTGTCCTTTGACATCCTGTACATAGTTTTTTAATCTGCTTTTTTCCACTTGCTGATACACTTTTAAAAAAAATTTATTTAGTCAGTCTCATTCTGTTGCCCAGGCTGGAATGTAGTAGCACAATCACAGCTCACCAAAACTTTGACCTCCTGGGCTCAGGCAATCCTTCTGTCTCAGCCTCCCAAATAGCTGGGATTACAGGTGCACGGCACCATGCCCAGCTAGTTTTTATTCATTTTTTTGTAGAGACAAGGTCTCACTATGTTGTCCAGACTGGTCCCAAACTCCTGGCCTCAAGTGATCCTTCTGCTTCAGCGTTCCAAAATGCTGAAATTATAAGCATGAGCTACTGTGCCTGACAGTAATATACTGTTGACATTTTTCTTGTTAATAATATAACTAATCCAGGCATGGTGGCTCATGCCTGTAATGCCAGCACTTTGGGAGGCAGAGGCAAGAGGATTGCCTGAGTCCAGGAGTTCGAGACCAGCCTAGGCAACTTGGCAAGACTTCATTTCTACAATAAATCAAAAAATTAGCCGGGCATGATGGCGCAAACCTGTGGTTCCACCTACATGGAAGGTTGAGGCAGAAGGATCACTTGAGCCCAGCAGGTTGAGCCTGCCTTCCAAGTAGCTGGAACTACAGGCATGCGCCACCATGTCCAGCTAGGTTTTTCGTTTATTGTAGGGATGAGTTCTCTCCATGTTGCCTAAACTGGTCTTGAACCATGGGCTCAGGCCTTGGCCTCCCAAAGTGCTGGGATTACAGGCTTGAACCACCACACCCGGCTGAAGTAATTCTTAAACAAAAGCATTATGATTCTAATATGAGAAGTCCTATCTCTTAAACAAAAGCTTTATGATTGTAGCGTCAGAAATCTTATCTATAGGAAAAATGGGATGCAAATAGTCAGTATCTAGTCACTTTCAGTTACAAGAAAGTGAGACAAAGTGCAGTCTGATTAATGCTTAATTATAATTATATTTCTGTCCAGAATTCTTGTTAACCTTGTAAGGACAGCTTTAATAATAGGTATATTTAAATAGGTTAATTACGGTGACATAGAATTTCATTTGTATAGGCTATACCATAATTTATCCAGCCAAACCCATGTTAGACATAGATTGATTCCAGTTTTTAAATATTGGCAATGTACTATAAATGCTGTGTTTGTGTAATTTCACAAATATGTAATTACTTACTATTATATTACTAGAATTTAATAAATTCTAGACTTGGAATTCCCATGTATAAGTGTATATACAATTTACGTTCTTAAATGCCTTGATAAATTGTCCTCTGAAAAAGTTTTATCAATTTGTACTCTATTCATATGGAGAAAATGACAACTTGCTCTTTTCTCACTGATACAGTGTTAGTTTTCACTGAGAATATGAGTTGGATATTTTCTTTTTTTTTAAAATCTCTTATGTGGTGGAATGATACTTTCTAAAACACATCCTCTTTTGTTGTGAGTGTGGTTTGGTCTCCTCCCTCTTGAATTGCTGGCTTTTTTACTGCTCCAATTAAAAAAAAAAATCTGCTTGGGTTTATAGAAAAAGTCCTGTTTGTAGTATTAAGCAGGGTTCCATCGGCAATTGTATGGTCATTATTCACTTCTGCTGTTTGTTGGTCAGTGATTTCTCTTTACTTCACGCTTTTTTTTTTTGAGTTGGAGTCTCACTTTGTCACCCAGACTGAGTGCAGTGGCATACTCCCAGCCACCGCAGCCTTGACCTGCTGGGCTCCGGCAATCCTTCCGCCTCAGCCTTCCAAGTAGCTGAAACTACAGGCATGCACTACCACACCCGGCTAATTTTTTGTTTTATTGTAGAGATGAGGTCTCACCAAGTTGCCCAGGGGGGTCTTGAACCCGTGGGCTCAGGCAATCCACTCACCTCAGCCTCCCAAAGTGCTGGGATTACAGGCTGAGCCACCGAGCCCAGCTCTCTTTACTTCGCTTTTACCTGCACTGCTGTGCTCTAATAGGTGGCAGTGAGTCTGGAATGGGAAGCATGGGAATAGATTTACCAGCTCTTCTTGCTGGAAATTCTTCCCATAATTCTCGTTCATCTCACAGATATAATCCTAAAGGTGGAGATAAATAGGAATCACTTCATTAGGGCCTTCAACTGCCGATAGAGGATTCAGGGGCTCACACTTCATGCTTTCGCCTGCATGTTTAACAGAATGACTTTGGAATCAGACAGGCTTAAGTTCAAATTTTGGTCCTGCCACTTACCTTCTAAGCTTAGGCAACATACTTACCCTCTCGGAACCTCAGTTTCCTACCCTCTCGGAACCTCAGTTTCCTTGTCTATGGAAGGGGAATGTAATACCTATGTTTTAGGTTGTTGAAAGAAATAAGACAGCATTTATAAAACACCAAGTACAATACTTAAGATGCAAGTGGTCAGCAAAATGTTAATAGTAATGCCAGTGAATAATAACTGTTAGTAATTAGAATTATTAAGCTTTGCAGGTAATAAGGCTTCATAAAAGTTTTGTGAGTTTTTAAAAAATAAGACATTGGTCCTTGTTTTATGTTTGAAAATGTTGCAACATGGTAGTTTTGGATATGTTAATTTTATTGGGTGAATTCTAGTGTTCTTCATGTTATTTTCTTTGATCCTTTTTCAGATGTGGAAGAGCTGACACCAGCATTGGATTTACTTTCCTCAGCGGTTAAAGAAAGTGATTCTGAAGCCCAAAGCAAACATTTTTCAGAACAGTTGCTTAATCTTACACTGTCTTTCCTTAACAAACAAATAAAGGAGCTTTTTATGCATGCTGAAGGTAAGAATAGTAGCAAAGAAGGGACAATTCCACCATTCCTTTGTCAGGATAGAGGTACAAGTGCTGCTTTTGCATGATAGAGCATAAGCCAGTGGAGTGCCATTTGCTAAAGCTGAGTAGAGTTAGTGTGTAACTGAGTGAGTGAAATAGGTTTTGATGCTGGGAAAGATGGCAAAAGGACCTAGGGGTAATCATTATGAAGAACATGAAAAGGAGAGAGTTATATTAAAATACATAGCTGCTTGTAAATAGGAAAAACTTCAAATGTATTGTTTGAAATTTGAAATTACCAAGTTTGAATTTTGACATTCTCTAGAATTCTTTGTCCTTACAACAGCTCATGATATATGTGTTTTCTTTCTCTCTCCTTCTCTCTCTCTACGTATATGCATACATATGAATTGGCACATTGGTATTTTTCACAGAGCTAGATGAGCATCTGCAGAAAGGAGTGAATATTTTGACCAGCTACATTAATGAACTTCGAACCTTCATGATAAAGTTTCCTTGGAAGCTAACAGATGCTATAGATAAATATGATGTAAATGAAAATATCCCTAAAGTAAAGGAAAGGGATATATGGGAGAAACTCAGCTTTGAGGTAAGTATGAGTAATTATCACTATTTGCCAGATTCAGAGGATCTGAGAAACCAATAGGAGAAACAGAATTTAGATTCTATTGTTAATCATAATCTTTGGCAAAAGTTTTAGATTTTATACGTTTTGGAATCTCTGGGCATGACTTCAAATTTATGTCTGTAAGCTTGACTTATTTGATTCAGAATACAGATAGGATCCCTTCGAATGCCAGATATGCCCACTTGAATCTAGTAATAAACATCCAACCCCAAATCTATGTTAAGTGACACTCCCTTAGCAACACTGCCTCCCTGGTGAAGGCCTGGCTCTTTGGACTCATGCATTCTGCCTAGCCTCTGAATAAATTGAATTGCTGCTAGTGATTACATCTTTGGAAATTTTTATTTTGTGTTGTTATTATTTAGAAGTATACTTGATTTGAGTGCTATCTAAAATTTTATTTAAGACATTTGTCAGTTAAATTTTCTGTGTCCATATGTTTGCCTTTCTTTTTACAGTAGTAATTAATATAATCAAAATATGCTACCCTCCGTATGATCGAAGGGCCAGAATAATTTCTTCACCCACATGGAGGGTATTGGAATTAGAAAAACAAGCCAAAATAGCTTAACACTGATGATCATAATCAATAGATAGTTCAAGTGATAAGGTTGAGAAGCTGCCAAGTTTTCAAAACCACTGTTCTTAGGGTAGAAAGGAATTGGGAAGTCCCTGGTGTGACTGCATTTCCTGGATCTCTTATTCTTTTTTTTAAATTGGAGTCTCTCTCTGTCATCCAGGCTGGAGTGCAGTGGCATGCTGATAGCCACCGCAACCTTGACCTGCTGGGCTCAGGTGATCCTCCGCCTCAGCCTTCCGATTAGCTGAAATTACAGGCATGTACCTCCATGCCCAGCTAATCTTTTGGTTTATTGTAGAGTTGAGGTCTCACCATTTTGCCAGGGCTGGTCTCGAACCTGTGGGCTCAGGCAGTTCTCTCACCTCTGCATCCCAAAGTGCTCGGATTACATGTGTGATCCACTGAACCCAGCTTCTCTTTATCCTGTAGCCCCAAATTACTTCTTCATTTTTTTGTTGCTTTATCCTATCTTCTTTACAGATTTCTCTTCCTGTTTCCCTCCTTTAATGTTCTCCAAGGCTCTTTCCATGATCCTCTTTTTACATTGATTTTTAACTTTTGAAGGATATATAGTGCACTTTAATAAAAGTTCTGTCTCCAAAAACATGCATGTGAATGTGTGCACATAGAAATAACTTCACACATTGGCTTAATGACTTTTGAACCCCTAGGTTAAGAATGCCTCCTTTCTGTTCTCTCTGGGGTTTAGATCTTCAGCTTTGGTCCTTATTTCTTTTCACTTGGATTATTGTAGTAACCTAATACTTCAATTGTCTTAAGCTTGGATCGCTTTCAGTTCATGCTCTACATCGTTGCCTGGATATTTTTCCTAAAATACGTATCTGATTATGTTACCTTTTGCTTTTAACATCTTTCACTGACTTGTAAGTTTCAGGGTAAAATCTACCTCACACATAAGACCCTTCATGAGGAAATCTCTACTTGTTTTTCAAGTCTCATCTGCTACTTTCTCTAGCTTTTCCTCCAGTTATATTGAGTAATTTGGAATTCTCTGAAGGCTTGCAGTTTCTTTTTTTATGTGTCCCTACACATTCTAGTCTCTCTTTTTGGAACACATGTCTTCTTTTCTTAATACATATCTGGAACTCTGACTGGTCTTTAAATTTTTGGCTTTATCAGTTGCCTTCACTAGGAAGCCATTTTTGGTTTTGGTCACCCCTCTTATTTAGATGCTCCTCTTCTGGATTGTTCTCTCCAGCATAGCTCTTCCCATACAGTACTATAATCAGTGCTTGGTGTGTGTGTCTTCCACTAGGCTGTGAGTTCCTGGAGAGCAGGGTCTTTGTTTAGTTAACTTTATATCCCTTGGATCTAACCCCAAATCTAATAGTTTTCGATAAAAGTCCCTTAAGTGCTCAGTAAGTATATAAGTCCTATGTTGATAACCATAATAAGGAAATAAAACGGAACCTAAAAGGCAAATATTTTTCTTACTTTTTCTAGGATGTTATTGCCGATGCCATTTTAAACAACAAAATACCAGAGGCACAAACCTTCTTCAGAGTTAATAGTCACTCTGCTCAAAGACTCGAGGAACTGATTGGAATAGGTCTTGACTTGGTCTTTGACAATTTAAAAAAGAACAATATAAAGGAAGCCTCTGAACTTTTGAAGAATATGGTAAGTGGTATAATCTATAAAGTCTTAAACTGTATTTAATACAATTTCTAGTTACTTTAAAAATGAATTTCTGTACAAAAAAATGGATTTCTGTTTGTTAGGTATGTCACAAACTAATACATTTCTGTAATCTTTATTAGGAAATAATGACATTAATGACACTGAGAAATGTTTTGGTACTGAGAACTTTCTTGAAGAGATTCCCCCCCAGCTTTATTAATGTTTGATTGACAAATAAAAATTATCTATATATTTAAGGTATACAACATGATGTGATTTTTATTGTTGTTGTTGTTGTTGTTGTTGTGAGTTAAAGTCTCACTGTCACCCAGGCTCACTGTCACCAGTGGCCGTGTGCCACTGCAGCCTCACCTACTGGGCTCGGGCAATTCTTCCGCCTCAGCCTTCCAAGTAGCTGGAACTACAGGGCATTTGCCACTACACCTGGCTAATTTTTTGATTTATTGTAGAGATGAGATCTCAACAAACTGCCCAGGCTGGTCTTGAACCTGCGGGCTCAGCCAGTCCTCTCACCTTAGCCTCCCAAAGTGCTGGGATTATAGACGTGAGCCACCGCGCCCAGCAACATGATGTTTTGATATATGTTTATTGTGAAAAGATTACCACAATTCAGCTATTAACGTATCTATCATCTCACATAGTTATATGTGTGTATGTAGTGAGAACACTTGAGATCTCTTAGCAATTTTTTTTTTTTTTGAGTTGAAGTCTCACTCTGTCGCCCAGACTGGAGTGCAGTGGCACACACCCGGGCCCCACAGCCTCGACCTGCTGGGCCTCTGTGATCCTTCCACCTCAGCCTTCCAAGTAGCCAGAGCTACAGGCGTGTGCTACCATGCCCCACTAATTTTTGTTTTATTGTAGACACAGGTCTCACCAAGTTGCCCACGTGGGTCTCGAACCCGCGAGCAATCCACTCACCTCAGCCTCCCAAGGCACAGGATTACAGGCTGAGCCACTGCACCCGGCCTTGAAAAGATTTTTAAAAGGCATTTTCATCATCTGCTCTCTGTTAGACCTGGCACTTTGATTGGAAGAAGATGGCGTTACTCATAGGAGACTTCACACACCTTAAAGCATGCATAGGGCCGGGTATGGTAGCTCAGCCTGAAATCCCAGCACTTTGTGAGGCTGAGGCGAGAGGATTGCCTGAGCCCACGGGTTCGAGATCAGCCTGGGCAACTTAGTAAGACCTCGTCTCTATAATAAATCATAAAAAATTAGCTGGGCGAGGTGGCATGCATCTGTAGTTCCAGCTACTTGGAAGGCTGAGACAGAAGGATTGCCTAAGCCCAGCAGGTTTACGCTGCGATGGCTGTGTGAGTGTATCACTGCACTCCAGCCTGGGTGACAGAATGAGACTCCAACTCAAAAAAATAAAAAAATAAAATAAAATAAAAAACCAAAGCATGCACAGGACCTCATTATTTGTTGGAGGACATTCTGTATTGTTATGTAACCCATTACATCTCCATTTGAACTTCTTAGTAGATTTTACTTTTGCTGGGGCTTTATGCTCCATGGCTTTACTTTATTTATTTTGTGCGTTGAGGTCTCACTCTGTCACCCAGGCTGGAATGCAGTGGCATGCTCATGGTCACCGCAACCTCAACCGGCTGAGCTCAGAGGATCCTTCCGCCTCAGCCTTCAAGTAGCGGGAACTACAGGCATGCGCCTCCACGCCCAGCTAATTTTTTTTGTTGTTGTTGTACAGATGAAGTCTTGCCAAGTTGCCCAGGCTAGTCTCGAACCCATGAGCTCAGGCAATCCTCTCACCTCGGCCTCCCAAAGTGCTGCAATTATAGGTGTGAGCCACTGCACACCCAGCACATGGTTTTACTTTATATGAGAAGGGAAAGTCCTATAAGTAGGGCCCCTAGACTAAGCTGATATCTGGCCCTAATCTGCGTGGTTAGGGTCTTGCCAGTATAACTTTCTGGAAGTACAAAGGAGTAGAATGATGTAAGGGATTGTTGTTCACATTGACCTTGTTTACAAGTGAATCATCATAGCAGATTGCTGTAGTTTTGGTCCTGTGGTAACCTGATATTACCTTAAATTAAATTGTTCTGTGTGCTGCCTTTGCTCTGACAAAATGCTTAAGAACTTTAGGGATAGGTAGTAAAAATATATAATAAATGTAGAAAAATGAATGTTCGCAAGCACAGAAAAGTTTCGGAATTCTAACAGAATACATGTTTATAATAAAGTACTTCTGTACATAACATATTTATGCTCAAAATAGTTCCATTACAAAATGTAAGTTTTTTTTATGTTTATTATAGGGCTTTGATGTAAAAGACCAATTGCTCAAGATATGCTTTTATACAACTGATAAAAATATACGGGACTTTTTGGTAGGTAAAGGTGAGACTATGTAGTTTACATTTTCTCAAAAACTATAGAAGAAAAGCTTTAAAAATTTTTTATTATTCACCTGATATCTAATAAGTAAAAATGTGACAACCCTTTCATCTTTTTAAATGACTGTTTTACATTTGTGACAAAGGAATATTTGTGTGAGTATACATTAACTCAAAAATTCAGATACAATTCTTAAATAGCATTTATCCTGTGACACTTGTTTTGCAAATGTGCTTGATTTTTTTGTGAGATCACTGCCTTAACTTAATTATTTTTATTCAAGGTTGAAATTTTAAAAGAAAAAAATTATTTTTCTGAAAAAGAAAAAAGAACTATAGACTTCGTACATCAAGTTGAGAAGTTTTATTTGGGACATTTTCAAGAAAATATACAGATCCAGTCACTTCCCAGGTAGTCTCATTAGTCCCCCTTTTGATAATCTTGGAAGAATATTGTTTATAGTGTTTTGTTTGTAACTGTTAGTGAGCACAAGTTACTTTTGTGAAACTGAGCCTGCATTCTCCATGAAGATAAAACTTGTGTCAGACAGAAGGGACTCAGGAATTCCCTGAGTTTTAATATTTTCATAATCAGCATTATATATTCCCAAAAGAGCAGACGTTCTTGAGCAGATAAAAAGGAAGGATGCCTTTTCCTCCAAAATTAAATGTATATATATATCTCTCCCTGTTTTTAGGTATTGGATAAAAGAACAAGATTCTTTCAAGCACAAAGCTGTTTTGGACTCATTCCTGAAATATGATTGTAAAGATGAATTTAACAAACAGGACCGTAGAATTGTATTAAATTGGGCTCTGTGGTGGGATCAACTAACACAAGAATCCATCCTTCTCTCCAGGATAAGTCCAGAAGGCAAGTATGAGAAAGTCTGAAATATGAACTTACTGAATGAGGATTTATTTGTTTTGGTTCTTTTTTTTGAGTCAGAGTCTCACTGTTGCTCAGACTGGAATGTAGTGGTATGCTTACAGCCACTACAGCCTCCACCTGCTGGGCTCAGGTGATCCTTCTGCCTCAGCCTTCCAAGTAGCTAGAACTACAGGCACACACTACCATGCCAGGCTAATTTTTTGATTTATTGTAGAGATGAGGTCTTGCCAAGTTGCCCAAACTAGTCTTGAACCCTGGGCTCAAGCAGTCCTCTCATCTCAATCTCCCAAAGTGCTAGGATTATAGGTGTGAGCCACTGCGCCTGGTGAGTGAAGATTAAATTAAGTATTAGTATTTGACTATTTTGGTATGCCTCAATTTTAGAGTTCCTTTTGAGGGGGTGGGTGCTGTGGTACACACCTATGACCTCAGCATTGTGAGAAGGTAAGATGGAAGGATTGCTTGAGACCAGGACTTTGAGACCAGCCTAAACTAATACAGCAAGACCCTGTCTCTACAAAAAAATTTAAAATTAGCTATTTGTGGTGGCACACTTATGTATTCCCAGCTACTCAGGAGGCTGAGGTAGGAAGATCACTTGAGCTTAGGAGTTTGAGGTTGCAGTGAACTAGGATCATACCACTGCACACTAGCCTGGGTGGCAGAGAAAGACCCTGTCTCTGAAAAAATAAAACAAAATTCCTTTTGGGTGAAAAATATCCAGCTTCTTTAAAATGCAAGTCATTGCATTAAGACCTCTTTCTACATTTCTTTGTGGGATTTATAATGTGATAATGGAAAAAAAAAGTCATATGGTTCAATGAATTGAGATTTCAAGACTGAGTTTTCATTCCTGCTTCAAAGTGACATTATTTGTTTTTTCAAATAGTCTTTGAGTTTCTTCATGTGTAAATTTGGGCTCTATGACACCTGATATGGAGTTACAGGGAATAACTAACAGTGGTAAGCAGTGGTAACTCAGAGAGTCAAATTCAGGCTTATTAGTAGAAGTTTGTATTAATATTAAGGAAAGAAAAGGGAAAAGAGGGTTAAACAGACAAGTGAAATGCACAGCTGATGTCTAGGTTTCATTTTAACCACCATAGTAATGAGACACAACATTTAACTCTTTATTTGGCTACAGTATTGATTATAAAATGAACACCACAAAAGAGAAAAACAGTAAAGAAGCAGAGGACTTGCATAATTCATATATTATATAAATATTTATGTACAAGTTGTTATATTTACTCAGTAGTTAATTTAGTGTTGAGTTCTAAGTCAATAAACATAATTCATTGCTATTTTAAATGTGTTTTGTTCTTCATGTAGAATACAAATTATATTCCCCTGAAGCTCTTTGGAGACACCTCACGGCTCACCATGATTGGCTAAACATTATCTTGTGGATTGAAGAATTTCAAACCCAAGATAGTTATGCTTCACTTCAGCCGAACAGATGGCCACCTCTGACAGTTGATGTTATTAACCAGAATACTTGTTGCAACAACTACATGAGGAATGAAATTTTAGATAAGCTGGCCAGGTATTGTAAATGTTTAACTAATCGCCAGTAGGAAGAATAAAATGGAAAAGCAATAAAAAATAATGTTATAGTTTTTCCTTTGAAATGCCATAAATCCAGTGCAGTGTTGTTTTATATCATTATAAAATTTAAATGGCGTTATCTTTTTTTTTTTTTTTTGAGTCAGAGTCTCACTCTGTCACCCAGGCTGGAGTGCAGTGGCACACTGCTCACAGCCACTGCAGCCTTGACTTGCTGGGCTCAGGTGATCCTTCCATCTCAGCCTTCTAAGTAGCTGAAACCACAGGCATGTACCACCTCACCCGGCTAATTTATTTATTGTAGAGACGATGTTGCTCAGGCTCGTCTTGAACTCCTGAGCTCAGGCAATCCTCTCGCCTTCACCTCCCAAAGTGCTGGGATTACAGGAGTGAGCCACATCAGGACTAAAGGGCATTATCTTATACTGAGGTTTTAAAATCATGTGCTTTGGTATCATACGGTGGTGACTAGGCTCTCAAGATCTAGATATAGGTTTTTATCAAAACATTTTATGTGCTGAGATGAGGGTACCTTAGTTTCCTATAATTGTCTCCCACACTTCATATTATTACTGTATTCACGTGCTGTGCATGGCATTGAGCTAAAGAAGACTGCCAAATTAAGAAATAGTGAGGGATAGTAATAAATGATAAGTAAAGATTTTAAACTTTAATTCATTTCTAAAAAACTTTTAAATTGAACCATAGAACTTGCCATTTCTGGGTCAAAAATATTTGAATATCAACAATTTCATATGGCTCCATCGAATCTATCTTCTTAAACTATTGAAATAGTACAAGGAGGCTGGGCTTGGTAGTTCAGCCTGTGATCCCAGCATTTTGGGAGACCAAGGCAAGTGGATTGCCTGAGCCTGTGGGTTCGAGACCAGCCTGGGCAACTTGGCGAGACCTTGTCTCTACAATAAGTAAAAAAAAATAGCTGGGCGTGGTAGCCTGTACTTGTAGTTCTGGCTACTTGGAAGGCTGAGGTGGAAGGATCACCAGAGCCCAGCAGGTTGATGCTGGCATGGCTGTGAGCATGCCACTGCATTCCAACCTGGCGACAGAGTGAGACTCCAACTCAAAAAAAATAAAAAAAAAAAAGTACAAGGAAGGTTAATGACAGGTATGTTAATTTTAAAGTTTCTTAAACGTATTCATGTGTTATTTTCTGATTATGCTTATTGGGGTGTATTTATATCTGTATTGTCCTACCCAACCTGAAGATATGTAGAGTCACATCCAGAGGAGTTTGCCCAAAACCTTCGCCCTAGCCACGTAGCTAACAGGCTTAAATCCCTTAACCTCTGATTTTTTATTCACTCTTTATTGAACTAAATTATCTTGTTTACTAAAAGTAAAATATTATGGAACTCTTTGCTTACCAAAGCTTAGCATTTGGTTATTTAAAAATTTTTGCTTAGCATTTGGTTGTTTAAAAATTAATATACTGGGGTGGGGGAAGGGGTGGAGGGATGAAAAATCACCTATCAGGTACAATGTTCACAGGTAGGTACACTTAAAGCCCTGACTTTGTCACTATTTAATGCAACCATGTAAACAAAAACTATCTGTACCCCCTAAAACTATTCACATAAAGGAAAAAAACTAATAAATATGTCTGGTTTTAGAATTATGAATTTAGTGAATTAATCAAATCTAGACTAAGAGATGAAAAGGGAAAAACCATACTACCCTGTTAGATACAGAGAAACATTTTTTAAAATTCAACATCTGCTCATGATAAAAACTATTAGCAACCTTAAGCACAGACACAAACTCCCTGAACTTAAAAGGAGTGTCTAAAAAAACCCTTCTAATGCAGGTCAGTGTGCTCCTTATGAAATTCCGCCATGACTTACCATGGCCAGTGCCAGAAAGTACAAAAGGTGATGGTGCAGCCCATCAGTCTCAGATATTTGCAATATAGATCGCAGATTCAGGTGTGACTCTATGAGCAAGTGAATATGCAGATGGGGGGCTGCATCACTGGTAATGACAAGTATGTGAACCTCATATTAGATGATGTAGAAGAGATTCATTCTAAAACAAAATCTAGAAAACAATTGGGTCGGATCATGCTAAAAGGAGATAATATTACTTTGCTACAAAGTGTCTCCAACTAGAAATGGTCAATGAAGTAAGAAATTGTTGAGAAGGCAATATAGTTTGTTTTTTTAGGAGTCCTTTGTTTGGAGTATAGTCCTAAAACATTTGTTCATATTGTTTTGATTACTCTTATGTTATTACAAGATGACAATAGATGCTGTGGAGTTGTTTTTATTAAAAATTATTAATAATACATAAAAATTTAAAAATCCTTTTAGCCAGTGTCATATTTAATGGTGAGACATCATGAGCATTCTCTTTAGATTTGAAACAAGACAAGCCTGCTATCAATTATTCTCACATTGATCTTTAGATATAGTGCAATCTCAATAAAATCCCAGCAGGTTTTGTGTGTATGTGTGGATTATGACAAGCTAATTGTAAATATTTATATGGAAATACAAGAAGAGCCCTGGGCTGGGCCTGGTGACTCATGCCTACAATCTTAGCACTTTGGGTGGCCGAGGTGAGAGGATTGCCTAAGCCCATGGGTTCCATACCAGCCTGGGCAACTTGGCGAGACCTCATCTCTACCGTAAATCAAAAGATTAGCCTGGTATGGTGGCACATGCCTGTAGTTCCAGTTACTTGGAAGGCTGAGGTGGAAGGATCGCCTGAACCCAGCAGGTCGAGGCTCCAGTGGCCATGAGCATGCCACTGCCCTCCAGTCTGAATAGACAGAGTAAGACTCCAAATAAAAAAAAAAGCCCTGAAAAAGAACTTGCCCTACAAGATACCAAAATATTTCCTAAAGATTTAACAGTTAATCCAGTGTGAGTATTGGTGCAGGCGAAGACAGATAGACCTGTAGAACAGAAGAGTGAGCATAGAAACAGACCTATACCTGTGTGATCATTTTACCTATGATAAGAGTGGCACTGCAGAACAGTGGGGAAAGAACCATCTTTTTAACAATTAGGCAGGAAAAAATGGAATTAGACCTCCAATCTTATACATCCATTAAATCAATTTGAGGTAGATTTTAACACTTAAATGTCAAATGTGAAACTAGTGTTAGAAGATGCTGGGCGACCGAGTGAGACTCCAACTAAAAAAAAAAAAGAAGATGCTATAGGATACCTACATAATGAACATTTGTGTACCTAACCCTGAATTGTACCTCACATATTTAAAATTAAAAATTAAAAAAAAAAGATGCCATAGGAGAATGTCTTCATGACCTTGGGAGTAGTAGGGTATGCTTTCTAAAAGGCCTAATGGGGCAAAAGAAGAACAGTTACTGAGACCAGGAGAGCTGCCTGGTAGGAGTTGTGGCCCTTAGTGGAAAGCATCAGCCAACCAAGATGGCCAGGTGTTTTACAAAAGAGAAAGCACAAATGGCTAATAAACATATGAAAAGACACTCTTCTTTATTTGTAGTTATGAAAATGCAGTTATTTTACCCAAAATTTAGAAACAGCTAAAATGACCTTCAAAGGTAGAGTGAATAAATAAAATGTAGTATATTATTCATACAAGGGAGTACGGAGTACTTTATAACAATGAAAATTAACAAACCAAAAACTAGCCACAGGTATCAACATAGATCAGTCATACAATGTTGAGTAGAAGAAACAAGGTAGCGAATAATACATCTAGAATGTTTCATTTATATGTAGAGTTCAAAACAGGTAAAACTAAATTAGATATTTGGGGTTACACATATGGGTTATAAAACTATGAACAAAAGTAAGGGAATGGTTATCATGAAAGTCAGGATAGTGGTTACCTCTGGGGGTAGCAAAGGCATGCAAGGAGGGAGAACTTCTAGGGTATAGTATCCTATAATCAAGGTGGTGGTTACATGGTGATGCGATTATCTCCATATACATGTATATATTTTCTATACTCTTTTGTATGGTATATGTGATGTAACAAATATTTACATGCAAGTTTCTATTGTCTGATAGTTGGTCTATTTAAACTATTCTGTAGCTGAATGATTTTGTTTGGATATTTTGGTAAATTTCTCACTGCTCAGAGCATCTGGCTTCAAGAGCTAATCACTGTTGCCATACTGGGTTGTATCTTTCCAATCAAAGACAAAACATGGAAATGGAAATAGCTTCGTTTAGGTTTTTAAGATGGTGAAGATAACTTAAGACTGTCATTACTACCTTTACATACTAAAATGGTGCCGAAACCTTAATGGAAATCAGCAAAATATGTGTCTTAGAACATATTTATTATTTATAGATAAGAATTAGCAGCCTTAATTTGTAAATACTTATTTTTAAGTATTTGAGACTTAAACTTTGGAAGTGATTTGGTCTGCTTGATGACAAGCAACTTTTTAACTTGTCCCAATAGGAATGGGATTTTTCTTGCATCTGAGCTAGAAGATTTTGAATGCTTCCTCCTAAGATTGAGCCGTGTTGGGGGTGTGATGCAAGATAACCTCCTTGTTCAAAACTACAAGACCAAAGAAGGTTGGAATTTCCATTCTCACTTCATCCTTTATTGTTTGGAACACAGTCTACAGCATCTTCTTTATGTCTATCTCGACTGTTACAAGTGAGTAGTGAGAATTGATTTGTCCTTGAGCAGGTCTTCATGTTTCTTCTTTGCATATTGCATCTGAATGTGACTTTTAGGAAAACATTGAGCACTCACATAAAGAATACTGTTCTTTTTGAAGTAGTGTTCCCCATCTCAACACTTGGTACATCTTTGAGTTTAATGCTATATTCAACTAAATACTTATGTGTTTTTTTGGTGATTAATTCTAAAGTGTCTCTGTTAACTTTTTAAATAACATTAGAGGCCAGGCATGGTGGCTCAAGCCTGTAATCCCAGCACTTTGGGAGGCCGAGGTGAGAGGATTGCCTGAGTCCAGGGGTTTGAGACCAGCCCAGGCAACTTGGTAAGACCTCATGGCTACAATAAATCAAAAAGTTAACTTGTGGTACATGGTGGCATGCACCTGAAGTTCCAGCTACTTGGAAGGCTGAGGCAGAAGGATCAGCTGAGCCACGTTGAGGCTGTGGTGGCCGTGAGCATGCCACTGCACTCCTACCTGGGCAATGGAGTGAGACTCCGACTCAAAATAAATAAATACATAAATAACATAGAATAAAATTAAAGAAATGCTTTAAAAAGTTTGAGAGGAAGATTCTAAAATTACACTTGGAGTTCTCTGATACTTTCATTACCAGGAGAATGCTAAACAACTTTGATTTCACAGCAACTGCAAGGTGTATTAGACATGCTCTAAAGTTCATATTTAGGCAGAGTGTAGTGGCTCACACCTGTAATCCTAGCACTTTTGGAGTTCAAAGCGGGATGATCACTTTAGGCCAGGAATTCAAGAGCACCCTGAACAACACAGGAAGAACTCATCTCTACAAAAATAAAAAATTAGCTGGGTGTAGTAGAACATGCCTATGATCCCAGCTACTTGAGAGGCTAATGCTGGAGAATTGCTTGAGCCCAGGAGTGAGCTAGGATTATACACCACTGTACTCTAGCCTGGGTGATAGAACAAGACTCTAGCTCTAAAGATAAATAAATAAATACAAATGTTTAAAAATGTATACTTACATAGACAGAGAGAACCAGAGAGACATCAATGTGTACCTACCTAGATTGACCTGCAGAATCATATCTGGGGCCAGTATTGATTGTTGTTGGATCAGTAATAACAATAGATGTAATATCTAATATATGAGTGCTTACAGTGTTCTTGGCACTAAGCTAAAGGCTTCACATTCATTTTCTCATTTAATCTTCACAAAACCTCTGTGGGGTAGTTGCCCCCATCTACACTTTGCTGATAAGGAAACTGAGGCTTTGTGAGAAATTAAGTACCTTACTTAAGGCACGTGGCTAGTAAATGACAGAGCCTATTTCATTCTCCTTATGTTTGATTCTAGAACTCACATTATACATTAATACAGAACATTTTTATTTTATTCTGATTTTTCTTCCCTTTTGTTTTGTTGTTCATTGTTTTTTTCTTTTTGAATTGGAGTCTCACTCTATCGCCCAGGCTGGAGTGCACTGGCACGCTCACAGCCACCGCAGCCTCAATCTGCTGTGCTCAGATGATCCTTCTGCTTCAGCCTTCTAAGTAGCTGGAACTACAGGCACGTGCCACCACGCCTGCCTAATCTTTTTATTTATTGTAGAGATGAGGTCTCGCCAAATTACCTAGCCTGTTCTCAAACTCGTGGGCTCAGGCAATCCTCTCACCTTGGCCTCCCAAAGTGCTGGGATTATAGGTGTGGACCACCATACCTGACCTTGTATAAGGTTTTTTAAAAACCTCTTATTAAGTTTAAATGTGCTGAAAGTTTTCATTGTTAAAACCAATAACATATACAGTATCTTAAAGTGTAAGGTGTCTATTAATCTGATACAGAGTTGGTAAAACTTCATCATGCTAGTGAACACATGATGTCTCTGAGATCTCTGTCTCTAAAATTACCTTTCCAGATCATAAGGAATATGTAAAATACGACACAAGGGTGGAAATATTTTGTCTTATGTTTACTTTTAATTCCAAGATTCTTTTTTTAAAGCCAATTATAACCTGAACAAACTTGGTTGTAACTATCTGTTTTATCCTGTTATGTTAATCAAAAAGTTTTCTCATTTGTTTAATATACAGACTTAGTCCTGAAAATTGTCCCTTTTTGGAAAAAAAAGAGTTATATGAAGCTCACCCTTGGTTTGAATTTTTAGTTCAGTGTCGACAAGTTTCCAGCAATTTAACAGGTATGGGTATACTGTATTAAACACAGAAACTTTCTTTATAAGTGGTCTGTTGAATGGTTTTAAACATGAACTCTTTAAATAAATTGTTTGACTATAGTCAAATACCTGACTGTCTGGACTCAGACTTTATGTGAGAAGCAGAAGACCAAAGAGGTTAGCCTCATGCCAGCTGAGAAAAGCTAGAGCTGGAGCAGAGAGCTTGTGTGGTTATGTCCCCTTCCACCCTCAGCCTTGTGCCCTGTTCTTTTTTGGTTTCCCTCATCCCACCCATTTATCACATGCTGAATTCCTGCTCTCTGGTAGAGTGAAACCCCTTTTCCTTGAAGAAGTAGTCTGTCTTCCAGATGCCTGTTTTGAATTTTTTAGTAAAGAACTACAAATGGAGTGAAAAGAAATCCATAGTATGTGTGGGATTGTTGTGTCTGCTGTAGTAGAGCTGTGTACCCCGTTAATCAGACAGAAAAGCCATGTTACCTCTGAGGACTTAGCTGGTGTTATCCCAGAGATTTAGGAAGGGAACAGGCCAAATGACTACACAGGCAGGAATGTTAGCAGTCCATCTTTCGGTTACTGAAGTGTTCAGTTACTGAAGCGTTCAGTTTCTCTCAAAATGCAGAATTTTTTCATAATGTGGGTTCTTGTTTTTATGGGGGGGTGCTGATTGTAAAGTAATATATGTTCATTTTAAAAATATTTTTTTGAAAGCCACAGACAGCTTTCAAAAAGGTAACCCCTCCATAGGTAAATAGCCCAGGTACATAGGAAAATAAGCATTCATAGGAAACTGTTGATAATACTTTATTTTATTTTTATTTTTTGAGTAGAAGTGTCACTCTGTCACACAGACTGGAGTGCAGGGGTATGCTCACGGCCACCACAGCCTAGACCTGCTGGGCTTGAGTGATCCTTCCATCATGCCTGGCCTGATAATATTTTAATGTATTTGTTCCCGTTATCTGCACTTTTTCTTTCTTTCTTTCTATTTTTTTGAGTAGGAGTCTTGCTCTGTCACCCAGGCTAGGGTACAGTGGCACACTCATGGCCACTGCAGCCTCGACCTGCAGGACTCAGGAGAGGCTTCTGACTCAGTCTTCCAAATACCTGGAACTACAGGTGTGCACCACCATGCCTAGCTAACTTTTTGATTATTTATTGTAAAGACGAGGTCTTGCCAGGTTGCCCAGCCTGGTCTCAAACCTCTGGGCTCAGGCAGTCCTCTTGCCTTCGCTTCCCAAAGTGCTGGGATTACAGGCATGAGCCATCACACCCAACCCTGCACTTTTTCTTTAATGTAGTCTGCATTGTATTGCGTTCATCCAACAAATATTTATTGAACTCCTCCCTGCTGACAGACTGTCGTAAGTGCTAAGAATACAAGAAACATCTATGTTTTTGTATACTGCTTTTTAAATTTTTTATTTTATTTTTTATTGTATATTTTGTAGAGATGAGGTCTCACCATGTTGCCCATGCTGGTCTCAAACTCCTGGGCTCTAGCATTCATCCAGCATCAGCCTCCCAAAGTGCTGAGATTACAAGCATGAGCCACCATGCTTGGCCTTACTACTTTTTTTGTGTAATATTATAACATAATAATTTTTTGACCAGGGACAGTGGCTCACGCCTATAATTCCAGCACTTTGGGAGACTGAGGTGAGAGGATTGCCTGAGCCTACGAGTTTGAGACAAGCCTGGGCAACTTGGCGAGACTTCATCTCTTCAATAAATCAAAAAATTAGCTGGGCATGGTGGCACATGCCTGTAATTCCAGCTACTTGGAAGGCTGAGGTGGAAGGATCACCTGAGCCCAGCAGGTCAAGGCTGCAGTGGCCATGAGCGTGCCACTGCACTCCATCCTGGGCGACAGAGTGAGATTCCAACTCCAAAAATAAAAGAATTTTTCTGCATTCCTAGAGACAATGACCATTTAAAATGTCTACATAGTATTTTGTTGTATAGAATATAGTCTTATTTAATTTACTGTTTTCTCATTTTTTGACAGTGAGGCTATTTTCAATTTTTTCTTTTTTTTTTTTTGAGTTGAAGTCTCACTCTGTCACCCAGGCTGGAGGGCAGTGGCACGCTCCCGGCCACCACAGCTTCGATCTGCTGGACTCAGGCAGTCCTTCCCCCCCCAGCCTTCCAGGTAACTGGAACTACAGGCACGTACCACCATGCCCGGTTAAATTTTTGATTTATTGTAGAGATGAGGTCTCGCCAAGTTGCCTAGACTGGTCTCGAACCCGTGGGCTCAGGCAGTCCTTTTACCTCAGTCTCCTAAAGTGCTGGGATTATGGGCGTGAGCCACCGCACCCAACCTGAACTTTTTCTATTGGAAATAATAGTCTAGGACAGGCTCGGTGGCTCAGCCTGTAATCCCAGCACTTTGGGAGGTCCAGGCAAGTGGATTGCCCACCCAGGCAACTTGGTGAGACCTCATCTCTACAATTAAAAAAAAAAAAAAATTAGCCGGGTTTGGTAGCACATGCCTATAGTTCCTGCTACTTGGAAGGCTGAAGTGGAAGGATCGCTGGAGCCCATCAAGTCAAGGCTGCGGTGGCTGGGGACATGCCACTGCACTCCAGACTCTAACTCAAAAAGAAGGAAGGAAGGAGGGAGGGAGGGAGAGAGGAAGGAAGGAGGGAGGGAGAGAGGGAGGGAGGGAGGAAGGAAGGGAAGAAGGAAGGAAGGAAGGAAGGAAGGAAGGAAGGAAGGAAGGGAGGGAGGAAGGAAGGGAGGAAGGAAGGAAGGAAGGTCTTGACTATATTTGTATTTTTGTTTTTTAGAGACAGGATTTTGCTCTATTACCCAGATGAGTGCAGTAGTGCTTTCATAGCTCACTGTAATCGTGAACTTCTGGACTCAAGCAATCGTCCTGCCTCAGGCTCCTGAGTAGTTGGGACTTCAGGCATGCAGTACCATTTCTGGCTAAGTTTTTGTATTTTTTTTTTTTGGAGACAGGGTCTTGCTCTATTGCCCAGCCTGGTCTTGAACTCTTGGGCTCAAGCAGTCCTCCTATATCAACCTCCCAAAGTGCTGGGATTGCAGGCATGAGCCACTACGCCCAGCAGTCTTTAATATATTTGAATGTAAAATTATTGTCCTTGCTTCACATTATTTCCTCAGTACACATAGGTTTTGAAATATAAAATTATTGGATTAAAGGTTATACATGTTTTGAAGTTTCCTACTGTAAAGCCAGATTGCTTTTCAGGGATGTTGTATTATTTTATCCAGAAGTCCCAAGTTCTACCCTCAGACCTCTAATGCTTCCAACTTCAGCATTATTTTAAAAAGATGATTATTTTTTAAATTATTGCTAATTTGATAGGTGATATATGACATCTAATTATTTTAATTTACATTTATTTGTTGTGTCAGGCATTTATATTTTCTCCTTTTTAAATGGCTAGTTCTTTTGACTTTCTGTTAGAAAGTCAGTATTTTGGGCATTGATTTGTGTAAGCTCTTTGTTGAGGACTTTAATCCTTCGGTTGTCATTTGTTGTAACTTCTCCCCATAGTCCATTGTTTAACCTTTCTATTTTCTTTGTTTGAACAGAAGTTTTTATTTTTATGTAGAAAATTCTTTCCTTTGTGATTTTTTCCCATTGCTTTTAAACTTAGAAAGTCCTTCTTACTATAGATAAAATTAATAATTAGCTTTCTTTCTCAGATTTATGTAATTGTTAATTTAATATTTATCCCTGTTAAGGAGAAAAATGTCTTCATTTATTTTCCAGATCCCAAACTGATCTTCCAGGCTAGCCTTGCAAATGCTCAGATTTTGATTCCCACCAATCAGGCTAGTGTAAGCAGTATGCTACTGGAAGGACATACCCTCCTGGCCCTTGCTACCACAATGTATGCTCCCGGGGGTGTCAACCAGGTATGGACAGCACTTAATGACAAAATAGAAATGACTTTAATTTTTATTTATTAATTTTTGAGTCAAAGTCTCACTCTGTTGTCCAGGCTAAAGTGCAGTGGCATACTTATGGCCACTGCAACCTCAAGCTGCTGGACTCAAGCGGATCTTTCCACCTCAACCTTCCAAGTAGCTGGAAACACAGGCATGTGCCACCATGCCTGGCTGATTTTTTAATTTATTGTTTAGATAAGGTCTTGCCATGTTGCTCAGGCTGGTCTCAAACCCCTGAGCTCAGACTGTCCTCTTGCCTCTGCCTCCCAAATTGCTGGGATAACAGGCGTGAGTCACTGCGCCCAGTTAGAACTGATTTTTAAGTTTAACATAGGACTGGGCACGGTGGCTCAGACTGTAATCCCAGCATTTTGGGAGACCGAGGTGAGAGGATTGCTTGAGCCCAGAGGTTTGAGACCAGCCTGGGCAATTTGGTGAGACCTTGTCTCTACAATTAAAAAAAAAGCTGGACTTGGTGGCTCAGCCTGTAATCCCGCGCCTTTGGGAGGCTGAGGTGAGTGGATTGCCTGAGCCCACGGGTTCGAGACCCACCTGGGCAACTTGGCGAGACCTCATCTCTACAATAAATAAAAAATTAGGCAGGTATGGTAGTGTGTGCCTGTAGTTCCAGCTACTTGGAAGGCTGAGGTGAAAGGATTGCTGGAGCCCAGCAGGACGAGGCTGCAGTGGCTAGGAGCGGCCACTGCACTCCAGTCTGGGCGACAGAGTGAGACTCCAACTCAAAAACAAACAAACAAACAAAATAGCAAGCCGGTCATGGTAGCATGCACTACCTGGAAGGCTGAGCAGAAAGGATCACCTGAACCCAGCAGGTTGAGGCTGCGGTGGCTGTGAGTATGCCACTATAGTCCATCCTGGGTGACAGAGTGAGACTACAACTCAAAAAATAAATAAATAAATAAATAAATTTAACATGGATTGTATAGATCTTAGTTAATATTGAAATATAACCACTTTCAAGTACTTCATTAGAGTAAAGAGCAGACAACAAGGGTGAATTTTAAAATTGTATATCTTGACGTCAGGCATGGTTGCTCATACCTATAATCCCAGCACTTTGGGAGGCCGAGGTGAGAGGATTACCTGAGCTTACAGGTTTGAGACCAGCCAGGGCAACTTGACGAGACCTCATCTCTACAATAAATAAAAAGATTAGCCTGGCATGGAGGCACATGCCTGTGGTTCCAGCTACTTGGAAGGCTGAGGCGGAAGGATCTCCTGAGCCCAGCAGGTTGAGGCTGCGGTGGCCATGAGCATGCCACTGCATTCCAGCCTGGGCAATAGAGTGAGACACCAACTCAAAAAAAAATTGTGTATCTCATCTTAAGTTGAAGGAGAACAAGTATGTTGTACAGAGATTCTTTTTTTCCTTTAGCTTGTTTTCTAATACTCCAGGTTTGTTTTCAGGTTAAAATTAGGGTCTGATTGCTTCTTTTCTTTTCTTTTTTTTTTTAGAAAGCAAGATTTATTGAGAGAACAGCAAAGCTCCCACATTGGGAGGGGACCCAAGAGGGTTTCCCTGTTTGCTTCTGAGAGTAAATATACTTTAGATCTGTGACTTGGAAATTATTCTTTACTATTTGTCCTTTCAGGTCAAAAGGAAACCACAATCTATAGCTGCCCATATAAACTCTTTAGAGGGACCTAATGGAAATTTGCTCATCTTTGCTTTTTGAAAGTATAGTGTGCCTGTTTGGAGTGAATCTAAGAGGGATGTTTAATGTCTAATCCTTAGCCTGGATGCAGTGGCTCACACCTGTAACTCCAGCACTCTGGGAGTAGGACGATTGCTTGAGCCCAGGAGTTCAAAACCAGCCTAGGCAACATAGAGATTTCCTTTCTACAAAAAAATCAAATAATCAGCTGGGCATGGTAGTGCAAGCCTCTAGTCCTAGCTCTCCAGGAGGGTGAGACAGAAGGATCACCTGAGTCCAGGAGGTCGAGGCTGCGGTGAGCTGTGATTGTGTGCTGCACTGCAGCATGGTGGCAGAGTGACACTCCTACTAAAAAAAAAAGTCAGATCTGCAAAAGTTTCTCACTGGTGGTAGCTTAATTTAATACCACCTTTTAAAGATAGTTTCAGTATGGCTTAAGAAATGGTTAAGTTATTTATTCATCTGTTTTTAATCACCTGCCGGAAATAGTCATAGAATTATTTTAGAGCTGAATGAGAAGTCATCTAGTCTATTAGTGTTTTAGGGTTTTTTTGAGTTGGCGTCTCACTTCTTCGCCCAGGCTGGAGTGCAGTGGCACGCCCACTCACGGCCACCCCAGTATCGACCCTCTGGGCTCTGGCGATGCTTCCACTTTAGCCTTCCAAGTAGCCAGAACTACAGGCACACACTACCACGCCCGACTAATTTTTGATTTATTGTAGAGACATGGTCTTATCAAATTGCCTGGGCTGGTCTCAAACCCATAGGCTCAGGAAATCCATTCACCTCGGCCTCCCAAAGTGCTGGGATTACAGGCTGAGCCACTGAACTTGGCTAGTCTAGTAGTTTTTAAGTCTTTTACAATATTTACTATTTAATTTGAATTATATTTAATATTTTAATATTTTAAATATTGTAATAGTAGAACTTTTTTCAAACAATTTCTCTACATACAGCTTGAAAACCACTCATCTAGCTCAACTTTTAAATTTTAAAGACAGGGAAACGGAGACCTGACATTAAATAATCTAGCCCAAGGTCACACAGCTAGTTTGTTTTAGAACTAGAAGTAGAACTATTAACTTATGACTACTAGTCTAATACTGTTTTCACTACCACATACTCTCTCAAGCTAATCTTGTTTCACAGGGTTCTTGTGAAAAAAAGGATTTAAATATTGAGAAGGAAAAAATGTTGCTCTCTTTCCTATTGTCTTTTTACTTAGGTTGTTCAGAATGAAGAAAATGAGAACTGTTTGAAGAGAGTGGATCCCCAGCTATTGAAGATGGCATTGACTCCTTATCCCAAGCTAAAAACTGCTCTCTTCCCACAATACACTGCTCCTAGTGTCCTGCCACCTGATATTACACTCTACCACCTTATTCAGGTACAGTATTTAGGTGTATCCGTAAGAGTAACAGAAATCACTTTACATCTTTCAGATAGAAGGCATTTAACATAGGAAATTACCCAGTGTAATAGTAGAATGGAGAAACCAAACATGTGATGGTTAGACAGCCTGCAAATTAGCAAAATGGGAAGCCATCAACATCCCTAAGACTGCAAGAACAGTACAAAAAAGTGGTGTTACCAGAACCCAGAAGGTGGAGTCATCTCTGGGAGCTAAACTCAAAACCAAGCTGCCTACAGGGAACTAGGAACATAGAGTGTGAGGCTAGAAACTTGGAGGAGATGCCTCAAGAAAACAGAGAAGGGGAAAAATATTTTGACTCCTTCCCTCTTCTCATCTTTAATCTCCCATAGAATCCCTTGTTGTATTTATCTGGTAGCCACAGGACAAGGGAGCTTGGGAAATGTAGTTCCCTGCAATGCAGAGCAGAATGGGAAAGGTGGAAGTGAATCTGAGAACAAATAGTTAACTAACATACTTGTTTGCTGCTTTCCTCAAAAGCTACTACATTCTGCCGTTTTTAACCTCTAACTATCTCTTCTCAGTGAATTGGGGATGTTTGTTTAAATCAATGTTTTTTAATTTTTTTCAGGACAGAGACCTCTTTAAGAATATGAAAGAGCTGTAAACCCTCTACCCAGAAAAATTACACATATGCATACAATTTTGTTTATATTTCAAAGGGATTCACAGACTCTTTGAAGCCTTTTCAGAGATCCTCAGTCACCACCTTCTGTTACTCATTTTGCATTTTTCTTTTCTTTTCTTTTTTTTCTAGTTGGGGTTCTCTCTCACTCTGTCTCCCAGGCTGGAGTGCAGTGGCATAATCATGGCTCATGGCAACCTCAATCTCCTAGGCTCAGATGGCCCTTCCACTTCAGAATCCCAAGTAGCAGGGACTATAGGCATACGCCATCATGCCTGGCTTTTTTTTTTTTTGGTAGAGGTTAGAGACGAGGTTTTGGTGTGTTGCCCAGGCTGGTCTTGTACTCCTGGGCTCAAGCAGTCTGCTTGCCCTGGCCTCCCAAAGTGCTAGGTTTACAGGAATGAGCCACCACACTTGGCCTCATTTCTCTTTTCAAAAGACTTATATTCTCATAGTGTACTCAATTCAACATAAGCTCTATAATTCTATAAAGGTACAAAAGTCTTTCTTATTCTAATGTGAAGAATTCTTAGGGTATCAACTGGTATCACTCAAAAGTGTGGTCAACAGGTGGGTGTCAGTCTATGAAAACTGCTTGTTGCTGGAATGCAATTTGATTAGGAATTTGTATCAGAATGTCAGTCTACTAAATACATTGTTTAGTTCAACAGGTGTTTTGTAGTAAAACTCTTCCTGAAGAAGGAAGCAGTATGTTGGATTTATAGTTGCACAAGCATTTTACCTCATTGTAGACCAGCGCTTTGAGTAGTACTGGCATGAAATATAAGTAGATTATATAAAAACAGTTTCACTACCTAAAGTAGTTTGAGTCAGCTTGAAACATAAATGGTTTCAGGTTGTTCTTTTTCTTTTTCTTTTTTTTTGAGTCAGAGTCTCACTTTGTCGCCCAGGCTGGAATGCAGTGGCATACTAACAGCCACTGTATCCTCCACCTGCTGGGCTCAGACGATTCTTCCACCTCAGCCTTCTAAGTAACTGGAACTATAGGTGTGTGCCACCACACCTGGCTTATTTTTTTATTTATTGTAGAGACAAGGTCTCATCAAGTTGCCCAGACTGGTCTCGAACCCCTAGACTCAGGTGATCCTCTCGCCTCGGCCTCCCAAGGTGCTGGGATTACAGGCATGAGCCACTGCGCCCAGCCTAGGTTGTTCTTTATTCTGTTTTCAAGTTGACCCATCTAGTTTTTTAGTGATTATTTTAGGAAAATTATTTCTTCTTTTTATTTTTTATTTTTATTTATTGTAGAGATGAGGTCTCACCAAGTTGCCCAGTCTGTTCTCAAACCAGTGAGCTCAGGTAATCCTCTCACCTTAGCCTCCCAAAGTGCTGGGATTATAGGCATGAGCCATCGCGCCTGGCAAGGAGAGTCTTTAAAAGGAACATAGCCAGTTCTATTTTTATTAAAATATAAAGATGGCTCATAGTCTATTGTTTTTAGCTGTGTTCAAAGTCTTTATGTTCAGAGTGCTAAGGTATTAAATTGCCCTGTAGAAGGGAAACAGATTACCTCTGAAGTTCTTTCTTTTCTTTTAGATTAGAAAATACAGTTTATTTAGAAAGTAAATTAGAGAGAGAGAGAAAAAGAGGAGATTCACCTCCTGAAGGTAGGGGAGGGGCCAAAACCAGGAAATATGGCCTGGCCATAACTCAAAGAGCACATGGCCACACCATAGCTTAGTAAAGCTATGGCCTATCCACCCCCCCACCCCTTTTTTTTTTTTTTTTTGAGAGACAAGGTTTGACTATGTTGTCCAGTCTGGTTTCAAACTCGGGCTCAAGCAGTCTTCCTGCCTTGGCCTCCAAAGTGCTGAGATTATAGGCATGAGCCACTGTGCCTACCCTGAAGTTCTTTCATATAATTTTGTTTACTTGTTATAGAATCAGTGAACTTCTAACTCTGACTTTTCTTTTTTTTCAGTCATTATCACCTTTTGATCCAAGCAGATTGTTTGGCTGGCAGTCTGCCAACACACTAGCTATAGGAGGTAAGTCATTGTGGGTATTTCTTGCTTTAGAAGCATTTTAGCAGTGTTAACTGTAGTGTAAAGCCAATCCAGTTTTCTTAATGGCTTTCTATTTTAAAAATAAAGGTACATTCCAGTGGAAAATACTTTTCAGGAGACTGAATTATTAGCATATTTTGAGTTAAAAGTCAATGTATTTGGTTACTAGTGTTGTACTTGCTGAGAAATGCAATGTGTAACTATTTGCTTATATTTCTTCCGTTCAAAAAATCCCTCTTCGTTTCTAATATGGTATCACAAAAGTTAAGAGCATAAACTGCCAGCATTAAATAAATCCGGGCTCTACCATGTAATACCTGTGTGAAATTGGGCAAGTTTTCTAACCTCTCTTCGGTTCTCTATAAATAAGATTAGTGATAGTATCCACCTCACACCTTACTCTGAGAATGAAAGGAGGCAAACCATTTAAGTAGTAGATGCACACATATTGCTGCCCTCTATGGACCTTAAGAATTTCTCTGAAAATTTTTTTTTCTGTTCTTAAACTCTGTTTTTTCCATTTCTTTTTTACCTTTGCATTTAAAGTTAGCCTTTAATATCATGTTACCTGTGATGCCTCTGTCTATATTATCCTAAATTAGACTTTGCATTAGTACTTTGCACATAGTGTATACCCCATAAATATTTATTGGCATACATAAAAATGAATTTCCTAATGTATCTGTTTTGTGAGTTCAAATTTTAATATATTGAATTTACTTAGTGCTCAGAGTTCATTGCGGTGCCAGGCCCATAATAGATGTTCAACAAATGTCTGTTGAGTGTTGAAAAACTTAGTGCTTATTGTATTATCAAATGAAAATACTCTTTCTAATCTCAGTGAGTTAATAGAGAATACACAGAATTCTCTTTCCTATACTGATGGCCCCAACTCAATCACTTAGTCATCACCTTGACCTCCTCTTGGAGACTGGGGAACAAGAGAAGTTAAGTCATATTGCCTGCTGGGTTTTTAAAAGTTTTAAATATACTTGAGGAAATAAAACACAATTATAATGAATATATAATAAATATGAACATAATACATATTTATAAAATTGGAAAGTTGTTTGTTGGTTTATTTATTTATCTGTTGAGACAGGGTCTTTCTCTGTTGCCCAGACCCAAGTACACTGGCACAATCATTGCTCACTGCAACCTACAACTCCTGGGCTCAAGCAACCCTCCAAAGTAACTGGGACTGTAGGCACATGCCACCATGCCAAGGTAATTTTTGGAGGAATGGGGTCTCATTATGTTGACCAAGATTGTCTCAAACTCCTGATCTCAAGCGATTCTCCTGCCTTGGCCTCCCAAAGTGCTAGGATCACAAGCACGAGCCACTTTGCTTGGCTGAAAATTGTATTTAACCAGAATGGTTTTTTTTTCCTTTTCTCATGTGGTTTTAAACACTGTATAGAGATGTAAGAAGACTATGTGTTGACTTGGCTTTTATGGCAGGCCAGAGTAAAATTTCCTTTTAGGTGGAATTTTATCTTATACACAGTCTCCACATTGGACTAAAAAATTATGGTTTTATTTGAATAAAAAACTCAGGTTTGCTCATTTAGCACCTGTCAGTGCTGTGTATCTTACACATGTTCAGCAAATATTTAATAAATGAATGAGTGGATTTTTATGTAATTATAAGTTGCCAAAGTCACTCTGATCTCACAAGGAATACAGATAGGACATGTGACAATTTTTTTCCTCTCATGGGGGAGTGTACTTCTAGGTAAGATGACAGATACCTCTAAGGCTCTCAAGTCTTTCATTAGTGACCAAGTCACAATGTGACAAGTCCTTGGAATTCCATGGAAAAATAAACTTTATTTCAGAAATAAGCTTAGAACTCTAAAAACAAGAGCAGATACAGTTTTTCAGAACCGGTTTCTGGAACCAGTTCAAAATGCTATTTTATCTCATTTTTAAATGTAGCTAGCAAGTAGTTAAGAGGCAACTAAAGGCCAGGTGTGGTGGCTCAAGCCTGTAATCCCAGCACTTTGAGAGGCCGAGGCGAGAGGATTGCCTGAGTCCAGGGGTTTGAGACCAGCCTGGGCAACTTTGTGAGACCTCGTATCTACAATAAATTTTTTAAAAATTAACCTGGCAGCCGGGCTAGGTGACTCAGCCTGTAATCCCACGCTTTGGGAGGCTGAGGTGAGTGGATTGCCTGAGCCCACGGGTTCGAGACCCACCCGTGCAACTTGGCGAGACCTCGTATCTACAATAAATTTTTTAAAAATTAACCTGGCAGCCGGGCTAGGTGACTCAGCCTGTAATCCCACGCTTTGGGAGGCTGAGGTGAGTGGATTGCCTGAGCCCACGGGTTCGAGACCCACCCGTGCAACTTGGCGAGACCTCGTATCTACAATAAATTTTTTAAAAATTAACCTGGCAGCCGGGCTAGGTGACTCAGCCTGTAATCCCACGCTTTGGGAGGCTGAGGTGAGTGGATTGCCTGAGCCCACGGGTTCGAGACCCACCCGTGCAACTTGGCGAGACCTCGTATCTACAATAAATTTTTTAAAAATTAACCTGGCAGCCGGGCTAGGTGACTCAGCCTGTAATCCCACGCTTTGGGAGGCTGAGGTGAGTGGATTGCCTGAGCCCACGGGTTCGAGACCCACCCGTGCAACTTGGCGAGACCTCGTATCTACAATAAATTTTTTAAAAATTAACCTGGCAGCCGGGCTAGGTGACTCAGCCTGTAATCCCACGCTTTGGGAGGCTGAGGTGAGTGGATTGCCTGAGCCCACGGGTTCGAGACCCACCCGTGCAACTTGGCGAGACCTCGTATCTACAATAAATTTTTTAAAAATTAACCTGGCAGCCGGGCTAGGTGACTCAGCCTGTAATCCCACGCTTTGGGAGGCTGAGGTGAGTGGATTGCCTGAGCCCACGGGTTCGAGACCCACCCGTGCAACTTGGCGAGACCTCGTATCTACAATAAATTTTTTAAAAATTAACCTGGCAGCCGGGCTAGGTGACTCAGCCTGTAATCCCACGCTTTGGGAGGCTGAGGTGAGTGGATTGCCTGAGCCCACGGGTTCGAGACCCACCCGTGCAACTTGGCGAGACCTCGTATCTACAATAAATTTTTTAAAAATTAACCTGGCAGCCGGGCTAGGTGACTCAGCCTGTAATCCCACGCTTTGGGAGGCTGAGGTGAGTGGATTGCCTGAGCCCACGGGTTCGAGACCCACCCGTGCAACTTGGCGAGACCTCGTATCTACAATAAATTTTTTAAAAATTAACCTGGCAGCCGGGCTAGGTGACTCAGCCTGTAATCCCACGCTTTGGGAGGCTGAGGTGAGTGGATTGCCTGAGCCCACGGGTTCGAGACCCACCCGTGCAACTTGGCGAGACCTCGTATCTACAATAAATTTTTTAAAAATTAACCTGGCAGCCGGGCTAGGTGACTCAGCCTGTAATCCCACGCTTTGGGAGGCTGAGGTGAGTGGATTGCCTGAGCCTGCGGGTTCGAGACCCACCCAGACAACTTGGTGAGACCTCATCTCTACAATAAATAAAAAAATTAGCTGGGCATGATGGCGCGTGCCTGTAGTTCCAGCTACTTAAAGGCTGAGGCAGAAGGATCACCTGAGCCCAGCAGGTCAAGGCTGCAGTGGCCATGAGCAGCATGCCACTGCACTCCAGCCTAGGTGATAGAGTGAGACTCTGACTCAAAAAAAAAAAAAGCAGCTAAAGTTAAGGTTTGACAGAAATGGCCATTTCATTCTAACTACAGTTGACCCTTTGTATCCTTAGGTTTCACATCTCAATATTCAACCAACCTTGGATCAAAAATGTTTTAAAAGAAAATACAGTATAACAACCATTCACACACATTTATTAGGTAATATAAGTAATGTAGGGCAATTTAGTACATGGGAAGATGTACATAGGTTATCTGCAAATACTATGCTATTTTATAGGGACTTGAACATTGACAGGTTTTGGTATTCAGGGGGTTCTGGAACCAATTCCCTGTGAATACCAAGGAATGACTATAGTTGCATCCAAATATTTTCTGGCTTCAAATTTCTCTAAAAAGAGAAACATTTTCTTTCTGCTATTTTCTTGGGCACAGAAGAACTTTAAACTGAGCTATTCTACTGGTTATAGGAAAACAGTACCATCCTATAGATAATAAGGTGCTATTATTATCAGAAAGTCAGTAATAACAGATGGAGATTATGGGAGGGTGATTAATAGGGAGAAAAACATGTTCTCAAAAGACATGTTGGAAAAAATACAGTTGAGTTGGTTTTGGCGAATGGAGGACTCACATATTAAGGAGGTATTATAGCCAGGCATGGTGGCTCACGCCTGCAATCCCAGCACTTTGGGAGGCAGATATGAGAGGATTGCCTGAGCCCAGGTGTTTGAGACCAGCTTGGGCAACTTGGTGAGACCTCATCTCTACAATAAATTTTAAAAGTTAGCCTGCCCTAGTGGCACACAGCTGTGGTTCCAGCTACTTTGAAGGCTGAAGCTGGAAGATCGCCTGAGACCAGTAGGTTGAGGCTGTGGTGGCCATGAGCATGCCACCACATTCCAGCCTGCATAATAGAGTGAGACTCTGACTTAAAAAAAAAAAAACTCAACAAATTAGGTGTAGAAGGAATGTACCTCAACATAATAAAGGCCATATATGACAAGTCCGCAGCTAATATCCTACTCCACAGTAGAAAGTTGAAAGTTTTTCTACTAAGACTACAAACAAGACAAGGATGCCAACTCTACTGCTGTTCAACATAGAACTTGAAGTCCTAGCAAGGGCATTAAGGCAAGAAAAAGAAATAAAAAGCATCCAAATCAGAAAGGAAGAAGTTAAATCATCATTGTTTGCAGATGGCATGATTTTGTATATAGAAAACCCTAAAGACTCTACCAGTAAAACTGTTAGAATAAACAGATTCAATAAAGTTACAGGAAATAAAATGTCCATACAAAAATCCCTAGCGGGGGGGTGGGGAGGTGGGTGGGAGGGTGAGAGCACACTTTATCAATAAGCGTACCTGATTTTAAACCAGGTAAAATGGGGACCAAAGTGAGGCCCAAACGTTACCTGTACAGTATCCGTTTGTATATCTAATCTTGAATTGTACCCCACATCCTTAAAATAAAAAAATTTTTAAAAAATCAGTAGTGTTACTCTACACTAAAAGCAAACTATGTAAAAGAGAAATCAAGAGCCAGGCTTGGTGGCTCAGCCTGTGATCCCGCACCTTTGGGAGGGTGAGGTGAGTGGATTGCCTGAGCCCGCGGGTTCGAGACCCGCCTGGGCAGCGAGACCTCATCTCTACAATAAATCAAAAATTAGCCGGGCGTGGTAGTGCACGCCTGTAGTTCTAGCTACTTGGAAGGCTGAGGCAGAAGGATCGCCGGAGCCCAGCAGGTTGAGGCTGTGGTGGCCGGGGGCAGCCACTACACTCCAGTCTGGGTGACAGAGTGAGCCTCCAACTCAAAAAAAAAAGAGAAATCAAGAAAACAGTCCTGTTTACAATCGAATTTTTAAAAATACTGAGGAATAAATTTAACCAAGGATGTGGATGATCTGTTCATATTAAACTATAAAACATTGGTGAAAGAAATTAAAGATACAAAGAGGTTTTCTATGATCGTGGACTGGAAGAATTAATATTAACCTTTTGTACTCAGAGACATCTTGTGGATCACCTACCAGCAACTCGACCACACTTTTTAATGAAATAGTGAAAAACTAATCACTTCATATTAAATAGTATAGCATTGGAACCAATTATTTTATTGTAATGCTAATTTGGCTTATGATGGAATTTTGGACAGTGTTTGTTTGACATCTTCCACCGGGTGTTTTCTATTCAAGCAGACAACGCAGTCTCGTTTTCTTCCTCCCACATTAATAATATGTAATTTATTTTCCAATCTGTTGTTCAAAGATTATGTGGAAGGACATACTTATGATTCCTGAAAACCACTTCTCAACTGATCAATCATATCTCCGTATATATTCCATCTCTTTATTTGCTTTGCATGCAATTTGAATGGTAAACTTCAAGGAAACATAACATTTTTGGAAAATTTGTGCTTGCATAAGTTTGTCCTGTATAATCACAAGCATCACCTTATGTCCCCTGAGAGGTGACATCTCAGTGGTTTGCTAGATTTGTGATGCCCCCTCAGAGTGAACATCTGAGTGCAAAGGGTTGAAACATCTTATACTACCCAAAGCTATCTATAGGTTCATTGCCATCTCAATAAAAATTCCAATGACATTTTCCACAGAAATTGAAAAAGCAATTTTAAAATTCATATGGAACCACAAAAGACCCTGAATAGCCAAAGCAATCCTGAGCAAAAAAGAACAAAACTAGAGGCATCACACTATCTGATCTCAACATTTATTGCAAAGCCATAGTAATTAAAACATTATAGTACTTGCATAAAAACAGATACTAGAAAAGTGGAGCAGAATAGAGTCCAGAAATAAACCCAGGTATATGTAGTCAACTAATTTTTGACAAGGCATCAATCAATAAGACACCATGGGAAAGACAGTCTCTTCAATAAATGATGCTGGAAAAACTGGATATCCACATGGAAAAGAATGAAACTTGGGGCTTACACCATATACAAAAAATCAGCTAAAAATGGATTAAAGACCTAATTGTAAGACCTGGAACCATAAAACTTCTAGAAGAAAGCAGTGGGGAAGCTCCTTGACATTTGTCTTGATAATTCTTTTTTTGGATAGGACAATAACAGCAAAAAAAAAGCCTTCTGCACAGCAAATGAAACAATCAGCAAAATGACAAAGCAGCCTATGGATTGGGAGAAAATATTTGCAAATCATATGTCTAATAAGGAGTTAATATCGAAATATATAGAGAACTCATACAACTCAATAACAACAAAACCAAAACCCAATTTAAAAATAGGCAAAGAGCCGGGCTCGGTGGCTCAGCCTGTAATCCTGCGTGTTGGGAGTCTGACGTGAGTGAATTTCTTGAGCCCGCGGGTTTGAGACCTGCCTGGGCAACTTGGCGAGACCTTATCTCTACAATAAATCAAAAATTAGCCTGGTGTGGTAGCACGTGCCTGTAGTTCCAGCTACTCGGAAGGCTGAGGCGGAAGGATTGCCGAAGCCCAGCAGGTCAAGGCTGCGGTGGTTGGGGAGTGGCCACTGCACTCCAGTCTGGGTGAGAGTGAGACTCCAACTCAAAAAAAAAAACAAAACAAAAAAATAGGCAAAGGATCTGAATAGACTTAAAAAAAAAAAAAAAAAAAAAAAGGCTGGGCTTGGTGGCTCAGCCTGTAATCCCAGAACTTTGGGAGGTTGAGGCAAGTGAACTGTCTGAGCCCATGGGTTCGAGACCAGCCTGGGCAACTTGGTGAGACCTCGTCTCTACAATAAATAAAAAATGAGCCGGGCATGGTAGCACACTTTCGGCTACTTGAAAGGCTGAGGCGGATGGATTGCTGGAGCATAGCAGGTCGGTGCTGGGGTGGCAGTGAGTGTGCCACTGCACTCCAGCCTGGGCAAAGGAGTGAGGCTCAACTCAAAAAACAAAACAAAACAAAAGAATAATGGCCAAAGAGTATATAGAAAGGTGCTCAATATCACTAATCATCAGGAAAATGCAAATCAAAATCACAGTGATCAGCCAAGCTCGGTGGCTCAGCCTGTAATCCTGCACCTTCGGGAGGCTGAGGTGAGTGGATTGCCTGAGCCCGCGTGTTCTAGTCCCTCCTAGGCAGGAGAGACCTCATCTCTACAATAAAATCAAAAAATTAGCCGGGCATGGTAGTGCCTGTAATTCCGGCTACTCGGAAGGCTGAGGCAGAAGGATCGCTGGAGCCCAGCAGGTCGAGATTGCGGTGGCCAGGAGCGGCCTCCAGTCTGGGCGACAGAGTGAGACTCCAACTCAAAAAAAAAAAAAAAAAATCACAGTGATATATCATCTCAAACCTGTTAGAATGACTTTCATCAAACATATAGGAAATAATCTGGGAGCAGTGGCTCACATTTGTAATCCCAGCACTTTGAGAGACAGAGGCGAGAGGATTGCCTGAGCCCAGGAGTTCGAGAGCAGCATGAACAACATGGTGAGACCTCGTCTCTACAATTAATCAAAAAATTAGCCCGGCGTGGTGGTGCTTGCTTGTGGTTCCAGCTACTTGGAAGGCTGAAGTGGAAGGATCGCCTGAGCCCAGCAGGTCAAGGCTGTGATGGGGTCTCACTCTAGCCTGGGCGGCAGAGTGAGACCCCAACTCAAAAAAAAAAAAAAAAAAAAAAAAAAAGATCCTGCCATGTGTGAGAGCATGAGGAAACCTAGAGGACATTATGCTAAGTGAAACTTAGCTTTCAATTGTATGTGGAATATTTTTAAAAATCAAATAGAAACAGAGTAGAATGATGATTACCAAGGGATGAGGGATAGAAAGATGTAGGCCAAAAGGAACAAAGTTGCAGTGACATGGGATGAATAAGTCTAGCAATCTAACGTACATGAGAACTATAGTTAATAATAATATTATTAATATATAATAATATTATATACTGGTAATTTTGCCAAGAGAGTAGATTTTAGACTCTCTTAACATACATACACACATGAAAGAAATGTAACTATATGAGATGTTGGGTATGTTAAATTTACTTGACTGTAATAGTGACTTTACTGTATATATCAAGATAAGAATATCAAAATATCATATTGTACACCTTAAATATATACAGTTTGTTTTTTATTTTTTATTTTAAAGATGTGGGGTATAATTCAAGATTAGGTATACAAGTGGTCATCATACAGGTAAGGTTTGGTCCTCCATTTGGTCTCCACTTAGCCTGGTTTGAGATCAGATACCCTTATTGATATTGTGCCCTCTTAAATATATACAACTTTTAAAAGTTAAATAAATAGCTCAAGGTCATACAGCTAGTGATGTCAAGACCAGGAATCAAGTACACTCTTATGACTCCAAAGTACTATTATATCTGAGATACTAGACTTGTCAAGCTAGAGCTTCCTTTCACCCCTTAGCAACAGTATCCTCAACTGACATTAGTTGGGGCAGTTTCTAAAGTTATTTTTGATAATTTTACACATTAGACCAGAATGGCTGCAGCTCACTCACAGTCGCCCCCATAATGAGCAGTTGCTCTCTAAAGAGTCGTTCCTGTGTCTTCTTTCTTCTTTCTCCAATAAGGTTTCCTCAGTTGGTTTAGGGATGTTCCAGGTACTGGGAATTCTCCCCACAATTGTACATTAGCATCTGTAATGACAAATGTGATGGTGTGAGCCAGGCTTGATGGCTCAGCCAGTAATCTCGCGCCTTTGGGAGGCTGAGGTGAGTGGATTGCCTGAGCCCGCGGGTTTGAGACCCGCCTGGGCAACTTGGCGAGACCTCATCTCTACAATAAATCAAAAAATTATTAACCAGGTGTGGTAGCGCACACCTGTAGTTCCAGCTACTTGGAAGGCTGAGGCGGAAGGATCTCCAGAGCCCAGCAGATCGAGGCTGCGGTGGCCGGGAGTGGCCACTGCACTCCAATCTGAGCGACAGAGTGAGACTCCAACTAAAAAAAAAAAAATGTGATGGTGTGACCCAAATTGAAAGAAGAAATCCCTCTACATCCTCAGTGGTGACTAAGTCTTGTTCCACTGGCAGCCAGACCCTCCCAGTCCTCTGCCAATGTTGAATGTAGTTCAGTGACCATAGCCCTCATAGGAGGAAGATTCCTTTAACAAAATATCATGGAACTTTCCAGTTGGCATAGCCCTCTAAAATCATCTAGCTCCACATACTCTTTTTACTTATGAGGACACAGAAGTCCAAAGAGGAGAGGAGACTTATCCATAGCATTTGGCAGGTTAGAGACAGATGACTCTGCAGAGCTGGTTATGGATCCTAGGAGAGTCTCTGAAAAGAAAAAGATGTAATTAAAATTATAAGTAAGTTTAATGGGAGAGAAAGCATCATTTATTACAAGAGTTTTTCTGCAACTTCTCAGGTGTACATCTTTGTATAAAATGAGGGCTACCTCTATATGTTGAAGTAAAATAAAGCTATTCGATTTTAGTGAGTTCAAAGTGATAAACAGTGATACAAAATGATTATAGCAACCAATTTTCTTTTACATTGGCTAGTTGAGTTTTCCATGTGCAAATCTGAAATTAGTCATATAATAGGATGCAGAGGATTAATATTTGCTTCACTCCTCCCCCCCCAGATGCATCAAGTCATGTCCCACATTTCTCTAGCCCCGACCTAGTTAATAAATATGCTATAGTGGAACGTCTGAACTTTGCTTATTATTTGCATCATGGACGGCCATCATTTGCATTTGGTACTTTTCTGGTCCAGGAATTAATCAAGAGCAAGACTCCCAAGCAGTTGTGAGTATTTAAAATATAATTTGTACTCTTAAAACATCACATCTGTATAGTATTTTACACAAACATTTAAAAACATATTGGAAACATGCCACAGTTATTAGTGATTATACTTGGATGGTGATTATATTTTTTCATTTGTGCTTTTCTGTGTGTCCCAAGTTTTTTGGCATTTAGTGTATGTGATTTTTGTTAATTGGAAAAAAAGATTTAAAATATATATATATTTTTTTATTTTTGAGTTGGAATCTCACTCCATTGCCCAGGCTAGAGTACTGTGACACGCTCACGGCCACCCCAGCGTTGATCTGCTGGGCTCAGGCAATCCTTCTGCCTCAGCCTTCCAAGTAGCCAGAACTACCATGCCTGGCTAATTTTTTGATTTATTGTAGAAATGAGGTCTCGCCAAGTTGCCCAGGCTGTTCTTGAACCCATGGGCTCAGGCAATACCCTCACCTTGGTCTCCCAAAGTGCTAAGATTACTAGCTTGAGCCACTGCGCCCAGCCTACAGTATTTTTTTAATGTGTTTTAGTCAGGCGCAGTGGCTCACACTGATAATCCCAGCACTTTGGGAGCCAAGGTGAGAGGATTGCCTGAGCTCATGGGTCCGAAACCAGCCCGGGCAACTTGATGAGACCTCGTCTCTACAATAAATAAAAAAATTACCTGGGCATGGTGGTGCATGCCTATAGTTCCAGCTTCTTGGAAAACTGAGGTGGAAGGATCACCTTAACCCAGCAGGTTGAGGCTGCAGTGACCGTGAGCGTGCCACTGTACTCCATCCTAGACAACAGAGTGAGACTCCAACTCAAAAAAAAAATGTTTTTTAAAATCATGGGAGTTTGTCAAGTGCTAGCTGTTACTCTAAAGAGGGGACTCTGTAATAAGAAGTGAATTCTGTATTTAAGATTTTCCTTTTATAATTTATTTGTATAAAGCAGTTGAGAAGAGTGCTTGCTATAATCAATAGCTAAATACAGATTTACCTTATTAGTTGGTTTTATAATTAACAAAGTAATACCATTTTATGGTAAAATATTCAAGAAGTTCAGAAAGGTGAGAATGAAAGATAAAAGTCCCTTGGTCTCCCATTTCCATTCCACATAGTACATGTGGTTTATAATTTCTTATGCAGTTTTCCAGAAATTTTCTGTACATATAAAAGTCCTTTAAAATGTGCTCTATGATGTCAAAATTAAATTTTAAGTGGCATTAATATTCTTGGTAATTTGTATACATACTCATAATTGATAAGATCACAAGTTGACAGTCTTTCAGAAATTCTACTTCATGTCTTCTGGATGAAGTTGAAAACAAGAATAATTTGGACTATGACTAAGGGAATGAGGGAGCTGTGGAGTCAGAAGACAAAGTGAAAACCTGCCAAGAACCTAAACGGATGTGTGCAGGAAGCAAAAAGGGAAGGGGGAGGAAGCCAGAAGTCATGCCTGGCCCTCTGTGTGTCACTGATATAATCCATTTTCTTTTCCTGGCAAGAAGCAGTTTTTATGTGCTAATGTGATTTTGATTCTTTTCTTTTTCAGGATCCAGCAAGTAGGCAATGAAGCCTATGTTTTAGGGCTCTCCTCCTTCCACATACCTTCGATAGGAGCTGCCTGTGTTTGTTTCTTAGAATTGCTTGGTCTTGACAGCCTCAAGCTCAGAGTTGATATGAAAGTGGCCAATATAGTTTTGAACTACAAGTGTAGAAATGAAGATGTTCAATACAGCTTTATCAGAGAGTCTTTAGGTATAGCACCTTTTCTTTATGTGGCTTGGTTAGAGGAGAAGGGGTGAATAGGTTTAAGGCATTGAATTGTGAGTGATTGGGGAGGAAATGATCATCTCCCTGGTTTTATCCCTTTCCTGCATAGTGATTGTTATTGTTATTGTTGTTTGTTTTATTTTGTTTTGCTTTTAATGAGACAGGGTCTCACTCTCTTGCCCAATTTGGAGTACAGGAGCACAATCATGGCTCACTGCAGCCTTGAACTCCTGGGCTCAGACAATCCTCCCACCTCAGCTTCCCAAGTAGCTGGGACTGCAGGCGCATGCAACCACGCCCAGCTATTAGTGTGTGTGTGTGTGTGTGTGTGTGTGTGTGTGTGTGTGTGTGTGTCTGTGTGTGTAGAGATGATATCTTGCTATGTTGCCCAGGCTGGTCTCAAACAGCTATTAGTGTGTGTGTGTGTGTGTGTGTGTGTGTGTGTCTGTGTGTCTGTGTGTCTGTGTGTCTGTGTGTGTAGAGATGAGATCTTGCTATGTTGCCCAGGCTGGTCTCAAACTCCTGTGCTCAAGCAGTCCTCCCACATCACCATCCCAAAATGTTGGAAATACAGGTGTGAGCTTCAAAATCCTGCCAGAGTGTGTGTGTTTGGTTTTTTTTTTTTTTGAGTTGGAGTCTCACTCTGTCACCCAGACTGGAGTGCAGTGGCATGCTCCCGGCCACTGCAACCTCGACCTGCTGGGCTCTAGCAATCCTTCCTCCTCAGCCTTCCAAGTAGCTGGAACTACAGGCGCGCGCTACCATGCCCAGCTAGTTTTTGATTTATTGTAGAGATGAGGTCTTGCCAAAGTTGCACAGGCGGGTCTCAAACCTATGGACTCAGGCAATCCACTCACCTCAACCTCCCAAAGCGCGGGATTACAAGGCTGAGCCACTGAGCCCGGCCGAGTGGTGTGTTTTTAATCTCAATTTCTTGGGCACTTTAATTGGGTTCTGAAATGGCCTTGGGCCACACTATTCAGTGCCTAGGTCCTGACTTTTTTCTCTTGACTGTATTTTTGTTGTTTGTATTTCTTATAGCTGAAAAAGTATCTAAACTGGCTGATGGTGAAAAGGCAACCATAGAAGAATTGCTTATTCTCTTAGAAGAAGGTATATGGAACAACATTCAGCAGCAGGATATAAAGAGGTTTGTGAGTTGCAATCTCTGCCTCTTTTTTAGCAAGCTTATCATGCCAACCTGTGTTTGCCTAGTCCTGCTTTCAGTACCTCTGGTATTTTCACCAAAATCCTGCTAAACCTTATCTTATTCATATAGCAGATACTCAGTTAATAGATAATGGTTGTAACTGCATCTTGCCGTCAGTGAAAAGAGGGTGAAGATAGGATTCCTTCTTTAGAGGGTCTTACCAAGAGATGGAGAGGAGCTCTGTCTCCTCCACTGCCCTGCTGGTCAGAGAAGTCTTTTAAGTGTTACATGTTGAAATAATATCAGAAGATGTGGGATGGGGCTCACAAAATTCAGTTTTAAGTAACGTCCTTAATGTTTCTTTATATGTCAGTTTGTCAGTTGATAAGGGAAGCCAAGGTGATTGTCCACAAAAGCACCACTTTTACATATTCATGCCATCTTTTCTCTATGCTCTCCCACTGGGACTAACCCAGCCATTCCAGACCTGGAAATGCACAGTTCTTCTGTATCTCCTATCACTGATTCTATTCTCAATAGTATCTTGCTTGCTTGCAGCAGGAACATGTACCCTCCACCTAGTGAAGAGGCCCAAGTACCTGCTAGGACTCTGAGTGCTCTAAAGTGAATCATGCAAAAGAATTAAGTGCTCAGACTATTTCTTGAGTGACAGCTTTCTCAATTCTCCTAAGGATGGTACATAGCAAGTATAAACAGGTATCTGGTTGATAATTTGGGAGGAATGAATTGTGCTGGTATGCTCAGCAAGCTATTCTGCCTTAGGGGTGAAGGAGTCCATTTTTTTCCCCAAGTAGTCTAATAAATAATGATATTTGTTGAAAGGCTTTTTAGATAATATAATGTGGTTAAATATATTTAATTTTTTACTGATTTTTCCAGTTCAAAATAAAGCTATATTTTATGTTTTATTTTCTCTACCACCTCCAACTCTAATTCTAATTACAGGTTATCCAGTGAATCTAGTAGCCAGTGGGCATTAGTGGTACAGTTCTGCAGGCTCCACAATATGAAACTGAGCATGTCTTACCTTAGAGAATGTGCCAAAGCAAATGATTGGCTGCAGTTCATTATTCACAGCCAACTTCATAACTACGACCCAGAGGAGGTAAGCCACTGATTGTTAGCAGTTATTCAAGAGGAAATTGGCATACTTCTCAGAAGTAGTTTTCTTTCTGTTGTGTAGACTTAGTCTTATTTTTTCTTTTTTTGACATCCAGGATATACAGGCTTTTGTTTGATATGATACTGTTATTTTTACTAAGATTTCAATGAGTTGGCATCAGACAAGGATTAGTCATTAGGAGTGAGTTGAAATTTTTTTTTTTTGAGTTGGAGTCTCACTCTGTCAGTCAGACTGGAGTGCAGTGGCTGCTCCCAGTCACCACAGCCTCAAACTGCTGGGCTCAGGCGATCCTTCCACCTCAGCCTTCCAAGTAGCTGGAACTACAGAAGCTCACTACCATGCCTGGCTGATTTTTTTTTTTTTAATTTATTGTAGAGATAAGGTCTCGCCAAGTTGCCCAGGTAGGTCTTGAACCCGCGGGCTCAGGCAATCCACTCACCTCGGCCTCCCAAAGCACTGGGATTACAGGCTGAGCCACCGAGCCAGGCCGAAAATTTTTTGACTCTAGATTGAATATGGAAATTCGCTCAAAAGCAACAAACAACTTTGTAAAATTATATAGCAGTCACCTCTGACACAGCTCATGGTGAGAAAGAATAGTTTTGCCTACGCTTTTTTCTAATATTATCAGCTATAGCTGAAACTGAAAGTTGGGTGTCTATTTTAATCATGTAATATGCTTTCTAGGTGAAATCCCTTATCCAGTACTTCAGCCCAGTCCTTCAAGATCACTTAAGGCTGGCGTTTGAGAACTTGCCCTCAGTGTCCACCTCTAAAATGGACTGTGACCAAGTCTGCAACAAGTCCCCCCAGGAACTCCAGAGAAACAAAGAGATGACTGATTTCTTTGAAATTCTGCTCCAGTGCTCAGAGGAGCCAGACTCCTGGCACTGGCTCCTGGCTGAGGCAGTGAAACAACAGGCCCCTATCCTCAGTGTCCTGGCCTCATGTCTCCAGGTGAGAATCATGAGAAGCCTAATTTAAGTAATTTAAATATTTAGCATTAGAATAAGTGATGAGGGACAGGAAAGGCTGATAATCAGAAGTGGGGTGACAATGACAGGCTCCAGCATTTGTTTCCAAGGTCACTGCAACTTTTTGTGCTTCTCCAGGTTAGGCTCTGGGCCATTTAGTATACTTCCTTGTGCCTTGACATTGAGTGAACCCAGGTGGTTGGAGCCTTGGTTCCTGATTGGCAGCCACAGCAAAGGACACTTTGCTTTTTTTTTTTTTCTTTTTTGAATTGGAGTCTCACTCTGTCACCCAAGCTGGCTCATGGCCACCGCAGTCTTGACCTGCTGAACTCAGGCAATCCTTCCGCTCCAGCCAGCTATTTTTTAAAAAATTTATTTATTGTAGAGACGAAGTCTTGCCGTATTTTCCAGGCTGGTCTCAAACCCATGGACTCAGATGATGCCTCCACCTCCCAAAGTGCTGAGATTATAGGCATGAGCCACCATGCCCAGCTCACCACTGCTTCTTTAGTGCCCTCTTTAGCAGGGAGGAGGGATGTTTTTGAAAGTCCCTTAATCAGCAGATCAGCAGAGTACAATCCTATTCTCCTGTGCTTAGTACTTCCCTGACTTTCACATGTCTCCCACTGTCTTCTGGGCCTTTTGACCTACAGCACTCTGCAAGACAGTTAGTCTGTTGTTTGTGCATTAGTGTTTGTCTCATGTCTGAGGGCTTTTCAAGCCACTTTAATTAAGTGAAGTGACTTATTCTGTAGCATCTGTACATTTGTCAGATAATCCAGGCCCAGCTTTTATTTTACTTTGAAGATTTCTTATCCATTGGTAGGATGCCTGTGCTATTCCTTGTCTCTGTGTTTGGATTATCACTTCTGTGGAAGACGGTGTTGCAGCTGAAGCAATGAGACACATTCAAGGCTCAATAGAGGGCCACACCTGGGACCTAGAGGACCTTTCAGTCATCTGGAGAACATTATTAACAAGACAGAAGAGCAAAACTCTTATCAGAGGTTTCTATCTTTTCTTTAAGGTAGTGATGGTCACTTCATTGCCTTTTTTTCCTTTTTTTAGCAATCCTAGGGCTTTAAATTGATGGTCACTTCATTTCTTTCCAGAGTGTAAAAGAATTACTTCAGCATATCCCCCACTGGCTTTTTTTTATTCCATCCTTGAATTTTTTCTTTTTTTTAGCTAACAAAAGACGATAATGGTAATAGAACTATCATTTATTTAGCAAGTGCTTTTTATACATGGTTTTAGTCAGTTTTCACAATAATCTTATGCAAATATATAATTACATGAAGATATTATGAATTACTGTTATCCTTATTTGACAAACTAATGAACCAGATTCATAGAACTTAAGAAACTTACCTAAGGTCTCAAAGTACTTTAGTAAGTGGTGCACTTATTGTTTCAGATCTATACTCTCTAATTCAACTCCTTCTGAAAGCGATGAAATACACAGGTCAGTGCCACAGGCAGTAGTAGGTGGGATGAATCAGTGGAGCTGATTATCCAGTTGTGTATGTTAGAGCTGTCATAGCACAACCTAGTGGAACATCTGCCAATGTACAGAGGAACCAAGTGTAGAACAGACAGAAAATCTTTTGAGTGGGATGTGTCTGGCCTGAGTATCATTTTTCCAAAAGGAGAAAGAAATGTAAATTTAACTTTCTTTTTAACATACATGATTTAATTATGTGAAACAATTAATAGCATTTTAACATTCTTTTATTTGGCATTATTCATTGAGAAAATACTCAGTTTGGGATTTTGTAATTTTATTCAAATTCTTCCTCAAAGGATTTTCCATTATTATTGATGATGGAGATGTATGAACTGTCTATGTTCTTCAAGAACTATAAGGAAGCTGAAGCTAAACTTCTGGAGTTCCAGAAGAGCCTTGAAACAGTAAGCTGGACTTATGGTGCTCTTTCTTGCTCATCTGAAGTTGGTTGGCATGGCCTGTTTTCTGCTGGTAGTTGGAATGAGGCAGCAAAAGAATAGTATTTATGTGGCATAATTCAAATTATATCATTTGTGCCGTTTCAGACATGGGGAAGCCAGGGCAGGAGTTGGCCTTACTTACAGCAGCTTATCAGTTGTCATGAATAGAGAGTTTTCATGTAACATACTAACTGTGATTAGTATCCTGGTGCAGCAGCCAAGCTCAGTGAAAAGGGGACTGATGGTATCTGCTGTGGACAGTAGAGAGGAGAGTAAGGGTACGTGAGCTGCATTTTGCCAATCTAGGATACCTCCAGTAGTGTTGAGTGTGAGGAATACTTAATACTGCTTTATTCACTGTGATAGAAAATGATTTTTTTCAACAACACTCCTGGTGGTCTTTGTCCAAATGATGCTATGTGGGAAGTTTCAGAGTATTCTACCTATTCAGATGCTTAAGACCTGTTTTATCATGTTGAGCTTAATAACCCCACAAAAAAAGAAGGAAGCTTTAAGAAAAAAAAGAGAGAATATGCATTAATCTTGCTTGGGATTTTCAGTACTTTTGCTTTTTTTACTCCAAAAGGCTCTATGATAAATTAGACAAAAGTATATACAAATTCTACCCAACAAATATATTGCAATAGATAGTACAGGCTTTTGCTCTCAATCACATTAGTCTTTAATGAAGATTTAAAAGTTATATATTTGAAAATACCAATCAGTTATTTGAATATGCCTGAGGTTCCTAAATGAGAGAAAACAGAAGTGTTAATTTCCTTAGTTTATTCCTCTCTGTGGCTGGGGTGCTCTTAACTGAGAACCTTCTTAACTGAGAACCTTCTCTAACAGGAACATAAACTATAAGTAAAGTGATAGAACCAGCTCAGTAATGTTAAGCAAGTCTTTCTAAGTGCTCTTTTAGTTCTTGCCTGGCTGCCCCTGCTTCAGCCTCCTGCAGAGGAGCAGTATAGCCGCTCTTTTCTTGCCTCAGCCTTGTATTTCCATGTATTTTCTTCTTCAACCAGTTCCATCATCTGCCTGTAGTAGCCCCTCTTCTTAGAACAATGGGGTTAGGTAAATAGGTACTTTAATAAACACTAGAAACTAATGCCCTGATCCCAGTTAATTTTAATAAGGACACTCAGGAGGATAAAGAATCAAGAATAGAAGTATTAAATAAAAAGAAGTATAACATTTGTTCTTCTAAAAAAGTCAGGTCAGAATTGTTATAGAAAACATTCGTAACAGTGTCTAAGGAGGAATAGTCATAATAATAATGAGCTGACGCCAACGTTCTATCTTTCTCATAGTAATTCCCTTAAATACTTTGCAGCGAGGGAGAACTTCTAGTTGGTAAGCCTTACTGAAATTTGAGATGAGGATGAGAAATGGACAGGGAGGTCCACATAGGAAAGAGAGCAGAGAAGGAAATTCCAAGTAAGTAGAGGTAAGGAGATAGCCGCAATATGACAGGATTTTATAAGCCAATCCTTAATTGGGAGTTCCATTGAAGGGAACATTGCACTTCTAGAATTTACATTGCAGCCAAAAAGCCTCTTTGCATATTAAACTTACCTTTAAAGTGACTTTTATAGTGTGATCAGAAGTATACAGACAGTATCCAGCCAAGACTAGGGCCTAACCCAGCAATAGGCACAGAGCTCCTGAACTGCAAGTTTTTGGTGCCTATCAACATGTACATTTTTTTAAAACCAGGGAGTTAAGTTTCTGTTCCATCAAAAGACCCAGTGTTTTTTGTGATTATGTTATGTGAAATCTAGAGTAAACTATAAGACTGTAGTGACTAAGAATCGACTATTAGTCTTCCAAAAATAATATGAAACAAGAGACCAAAGTAAAAAATCAGGATCTAAGCTTGTTGCTGATTGAAGTCACAAGAGAAGCATCATGTGAGAAAGAACCACTCCTTTTAGACTCTAAAATTGGCCTTTTCCTGCGGCATCTTGGATATTTTTTGCCACATATATTTGTGAAATGCAGCCTGCTACTTGGGATCATCTTCCAACTAGTAGTATTAGTATATGATTGAAATGACAGAAATTTAGGCTTCTTAACTGAGAACCTTCTCTAACAGAAACATAAACTACAAACAAAGTGATAGAACCAGCTCAGTAATGTTAAGCAAGTCTTTCTAAGTGCTCTTCATAATATGAATTTAATATCTTCTAGACTAAAGGGCAGGCCTAGATCCTTCTTTAAAGAAACTAAGTGAAACATGTCTGGTTAATTTGACAGTAACTCACAGGGCTATTAATTGAGAGTCACTAAGTGGGGGTATTTACATGAGTTAACTCCAGAGTTAACATTTAATATTTAGGACACTTGCCCATCTCTGACTTTTGGACACACAGCTGTCTTCACTGGGACCCTTTACAAAGAGACCAAGTGAGATTTGTCGAGGAGGGCTTGTTTTTGCCAGTTCTCTGAGCCCCATTATCAATTCCTACCACTTGGAAAGGACCCAAGTGAGCCCTCTGTGACAGGAGATGACTTTTCAGGGAATTTTGGTTTTCTTAGCAATTCCAAAATTTGTAGGTTTTAATTTGCTGTTCCTATGAAACCACTTTCCTTCAGCCTTTCTTTTCTTTTCTTTTTTTTAATAGCTTGACATGGCAACTACAAGGGTCCACCCTGCAATCCCTGCCATGTGGATTAAGGATCAGGTGTGTTTCCTTTTGAAGCTTATGCTACGGCAGTGTAAGACCCAGTACGAGTTGGGGAAGCTTCTACAGTTGTTTGTTGGAGTAGAGCATCTCTTTTCTGATGGTAAGACAATCCTTACGGTTATTGTTAAGAAGTTAGCTTCTTTAATCTTTAAAATATTTTAGAAGGAGTTAGGAAATTAAAATGCATATAACACAATATTTATAGTCTGTAACTGGGTATGAAGAAGTTACAGGTAACTTCACATTGAGGTTAAAATATTCAAAACAGGGCTGGGCACGGTGGTTCACGCCTGTAATCCCAGCACTTTGGGAGGCCAAGGCAAGAGGATTGCCTGAGCCCACAGGTTCAAAACTAGCCTGGGCAACACAGTGAAACCTCGTCTCTTCAGTAAATCAAAAAAATTTAGCTGGGTGTGGTGGTGCATGCTTGTGGTTCCATCTACTTGGAAGGCTGAAGCGGAAGGATTGCTTGAGCCCAGCAGGTAGAGACTTGAGTGTGCTGTGGCCTTGAGCTCCAGCCTGGGTGACAGAGTGAGACTCTGACTCAAAAATAATAATAATAATAATATATATTCAAAACACAGTATAGTAGCACAAAACGAATAATACAACTAACCTCATTCTAAGCAGTTGTCAAATAGCCACACTTCTGCTGACTAGCTTCTACATTCATTATCATTCTTCTCGCTGGCAAGTAACCTTAACATGTCATCCCTGCTCAGGGTCACAAAATTTGTTTGAGGAATGCATAATTCACTTTGAAGGTTTCAGACAAATTGTTTTTTGCAGCTCCCTCAAGACATTGGCAGTCTCTAAGCTTGTTGCTGATTGAATCAAATCAATGATGTCTTACTCTCTCTTTTATTTTTATTTTTTTTGGAGTTGGAGTCTTGCTCTGTTGCCCAGACTGGAGTGCCGTGGCCGCTCCCAGCCACCGCAGCCTTGACCTGCTGGGCTCCAGCGATCCTTCCGCCTCAGCCTTCCAAGTAACCGGAATTACAGGCATGTGCTACCACGCCCGGCTGATTTTTTGATTTATTGTAGAGATGAGGTCTCGCTGCCCAGGCGGGTCTCGAACCCGCAGGCTCAGGCAATCCATTCACCTCAGCCTCTCAAAGGCGCGGGATTACAGGCTGAGCCACTGAACCCGGCTAATGTCTTACTCTCTTTTCCACTTGTTTGATGATTTCAAGTTTTTGTTAAATGATAATGTTGTTCCTTTACACTAGATTCTGACATTTTCAGCGCTAAGGTTATTTTCTCACACTTAAATTCACACATGTTCAACTGGAGAGTTCACATTTGCACAGAACACTGATAGAATGCTAGGCTCAGTGCCACATGTTGTAGGCTGTGGTCTGATGACTAAAAGGAAAGAGGGATGTTTCCAAAACACAGTGAATACAGGATGGTATTGTCAGTTATTGTGTACACCAAATGATAAGTCCTTTTGATATATAGGCATTTTCTTTAATCTGTAGTCATTTTAACTTTTTCAGAAATGAATTTCCTGTTATTTTCTATAGATAATTTATCTTTAACTAATTGCAAGGATTGACTACACTGCTAACCATTACTGTAATACTTTTATTCTATAATTAAATTATCTCTATTTTATAGAATATATGTGCTGTGTGTATATATACATGTATTATATGCTTAGGGAACAGGAATATGTTTTTTAAAAACCCATGTTTTATATGATACCAGCAAAACTCAGCATGCCATATTGGTGGTTATGTGCAGGGTGTCTCACTATCCCCAGACTACCTGAATCAGATCACTGCCTAGTCAGTCACATTGGAAATAGCCGCCTATGGAATGTTTCTCATGTCCCTTCCTTATGGTAGGACATATATAGATTCCATGGTCATTTGGGAGTGGGAGCAAACCCAGCCACATATATTGTTGGCAGATAATTTTTAATGTGACTAAGGATAATAATTTCCCAGGGATATCAGGAAGAGCTCAGCTCGGTATCCCTGGTTTAAGTAGATAGATGTAAAGAGGTGCAATTGATGCTTCATAATGTGGCCATACAAAATGCCACATTAGAGCCTAGGCTATTGGCCAGCTGCAGTTTAAACTGTCCTACAAGTTCTGTGTCTTTATCTACATGATGTCAACATTGATTGAACAAATGACCAACCAATCAAATAAATCTAATCAAGGTATGAGATAAATCCAGAAAGAGATGGAGCTAGCCTGAGTGAATAGCTAAAATCTTCCCAAGGTTGCTGCATTATTACTACATAGAAGGTCACCGGTGGCCAGGCACAGAGCCTCATGCCTGTAATCCCTGCACTTTGGGAGGCTGAGGTAGGAGTATTGCTTGAGGCCAGGCATGCAAGACTAGCCTAGGCAAGATAGCAAGACCTTATCTCAAAAAAAAAATTTTTTTTTAACTGCATTAGGAATGTAGTCCCAGCTACTTGAGAGGCTGGGGTGGAAGGATCACCTGAGCCCAGGAAGTTGAGACTTCAGTGAGCTGTGATCATGCCACTGCACTCCAGCCTGGGTGACAGAGTAAGATCCCAACTCAAAAAAAAAAAAAAGCTACCAATTTCTACCCTATATATAAAGCCAGATGTGTAGATTGAATTCATGTGCTAATTTGTAACAGTGCTTAGTATAGGACAGGCAGGTTCAACTAGACTTTACCAGTAATGATTTTGCAGAGCCAATTTTTGGTATCTTTGGTATATATGAGCGTTACCTTATGGCTTCTTCTGTTAGTCAACCAAAGTAGAAAAATTGGTTTTTGTTTTCCTTTAACCACATTACTATATATTAAACATATGTATTTCTCCCAATATTTGAAATGTCATGTATACCATGGTGACACTATTGATTAAACGTTTATATCTTCTTCTCTTTTGGCACAGGTCCAGATGTGAAGAAGCTGTGTGCCCTTAGCCAAATTTTGAAGGATACATCCATTGCCATTAATCATATAATTATTACCAACTACAGCATTGAGAATTTTCAGCATGAATGTAGATCTATTTTGGAAAGACTGCAGATAGATGGACATTTTGCTTTGGCCAGGAGGGTAGCAGAATTAGCTGAGTTACCTGTGGACAACTTAGTTATTGAAGAGGTATCATTAGTCTTTAAAGTTATTTAAAATCTTAGCTTTTTATACCAGCATTAAACAGAATCAAATGAGGTGTGTAATTTATTGAAGACAAAGCTTTTTTATTTTTTTTTTAAGAGGTCTGTCTAGAGTACATTGGCTCAATCCTAGTTCACTATAACTTCAGACTCCTGAGTTCAAGTGATCCTCCTGCCTCAGCCTCTCAAGTAGCTAGGACTACAAGCACACGCTACCATGCCTGGCTAATTTTTAATTTTTTTTATAGTGATGGGGTCTCACTATGTTGTCCAGGCTGTTCTCAAACTCTTGGCCTCAAGTGATCCTCCCACTTTGGCTTCTCAAAGTGCCAAGATTACAGGCATGAGCCACCATGCCTGGCCAAGGCATTTTTAACTTTTAACACACACGTTACTTTCAGAAATGGATGTGCCTAGGCCATTTTTGAAGAATATGAGCTTTATTTTTATTTTGTTTAGAGCCAGGGTCTTGCTTTATTGCTCAGGCAGAAGTGCAGTGACACAGTCATAGCTTACTGCAATCTTGAACTCCTGGGCTCAAGTGATCCTTTAACCTAAGGCTACCCAGTAGCTGAGATTACGGGGATGCACCACCATGCCTGGCTAATTTTTTTTTTTTTTGTAGAGATGGGGTCTAACTACTGGGCTCAAGCTATCCCCCCACCTTGGCTTCCCAAAATACTGGGAGTGCCAAGATTACAGGCATGAGCCACCACTATGTTACCCAGGCTGGTCTTGAACTCCTGGGCTCAAGCTATCTCCCCACCTTGGCCTCCCAAAATACTGGAATTACAGGCATGAGCCACTGTGCCCCGCAGATGTGTGGTTTATTAATTAATTAATTTATTTGAATCAGAGTCTTACTCTGTCACCCATGCTGGAGGGCAGTGCCATGCTCATGGCCACAGTAGCCTCGACCTGCTGGGCTCAGGCGATCCATCTGCCTCAGCCTTCTAAGTAGCTGAAACTACAGGCATGTGCCACCATGCCTGGCTAATTTTTCTTGATTTATTGTAGAGATGAGATCTCGCCCTAGTTGCCTGGCTGGTCTCTAACCTGTGGGCTCAGGCAATTCTCTCACCTCGGTCTCTCAAAGTGCTGAGATTATAGGCGTGAGCCACTGCGCCCAGCCTGTGTACTTTAAATGTAAGGTCAGCCTGCAGGATATGCTACAGATATTTTCCTTTGAATAGAATTAAATATAAAGTGGCTTCTTTTTGAACTTCATTGAATGAGATAAATTGAGAATTGTTTTTCATACCTTAACTTTCCACACAAAGTATCCAAGATCATCTGTGGCCAAGTCTCACATACTCTGATTTGATTTGGTTTTAACACATGTATACTCAGGGAACATTAGCATCGATGATACTTGTTTTTCCAGAAAAGGCTAAAATGTGCTTTGTTAAATTTCACAGATAACACAGGAAATGCAGACCCTAAAACACACTGAACAGTGGTCCCTGAAACAGACAAGAATTGACTTCTGGAAAAAATGCCATGAGAGTTTTAAGAAAAATTCCATTTCAAGCAAAGCAGCTTCTGCCTTTTTTTCAACTCAGGCCCTTGTGGCATGCGAGCACCCAACTAGATGGAGCAGCATTGAGGAGCGTCATCTGCTGCTCACCCTGGCAGGGCACTGGCTTGCCCAGGATGACATGGTGCCTTTGGACAAGCTGGAGGAGCTAGAGAAGGAGATCTGGCTCTGCCGCATCACCCAGCACACCCTTGGAGGAAACCAGGAGGAAATAGAGCCCAGGTTTTCCCGACAGATCTCTACTAGTGGTGAACTTTCCTTTGATAGTTTAGCCAGTGAGTTTTCCTTCTCCAAGTTGGCTGCTCTGAACACATCAAAATACTTAGAAATTAATGACTTTCCATCCAAAGAAACATGTGAGAATAGACTGGATTGGAAGGAGCAGGAGTCACTAAACTTTTTGATTGGGCTTCTGTTGGACGATGGTTGTGTGCATGAAGCAAGTAGAGCGTGCCGATATTTTCATTTCTATAACCGAGATGTTGCCTTAGTGTTGCACTGCAGAGCACTGGCCTCAGGGGAAGCTAGTGTGGATGACCTGCATCCAGAGATCCGTGCTGTCCTACAAAGTGCTGAGTTGCTTGAGGAAGAAGAGCCCAGCATTCCTCTAAGGAAAGTCCAAAGCAGTAAGTCCTAAATGCCCTGAATCCTAAATGATGCTTGTTGGCACAAGAAAGAAGGTTCCCTTGTGGCAAAGCAGTTACACTAAACTAAGGAGATATTTTTTTTCCTAGGTAATTTGTAAACTAGGTAATTAACTAATCAATGAAATAGCAATACTTGTCTTTTAACTAGCTGTGTTTCACAGTTAGAGGGAATCTATTTCACTTGTATCTAGTTTACTGAAATTTATTCTATACATCTATAAGTTTAATCATTTCCAGTTGTACAAGAATAGTAGATAGAAATGCAGTTGATTTTTATGTTAACTCTATATTCCATGACTTCGTTAAACTGGCTTATTCTAGGAGTTTTCTTATAGATTCCCTGAAATTTTCTGCATAGACAATAATATCATCTGCAAATAGAGACAGTTTTATTTCTTCTTTTCCAGTCTGTGTGCCTTTGTTTTTCCTTGTTCTTGATTTATTGTATTGGCTAGGCCTTTCAATGCTATATGAAATGGTGCCTTTTCACTAATCTTAGAGGGAAAACATTCAGTCTTTCATCATTAAATATTATATTAGCTGTAGGTTTTTTGAGGATATGCTTTATTATGTTGAGTAAATACCCTTCTATTCCTAGTTTACTGAAAGGTTTTTGTTTTTGTTTTATTTTGAGTTTCACTCTGTCACCCAGGCTGAAGTGCAGTAGCATGCTCAAGGCCACCGCAGCCTTGACCTGCTGGGCCCAGGTGATCCTTCCCCCTCAGCCTTCCAAATAGCTGGAACTACAGCCACGCACCACCATACCCGGCTAATTTTTTGATTTATTATAGAGACAAGGTCTTGCCAAGTTGCCCAGGGTGGTCTCAAACCCCTGAATATAGGCAATTCTCTCACCTTGGCCTCCCAAAGTGTTGAGATTACAGGCTTGAGCCACTGTGCCTGGCTGCTGAGGGTTTTTATCATGAATCAATTTGAAGTGTCATGTATTTTTCTGCATCTGTTTTTTTTCTTTTTTAGACTATTAATATAGTGGATTACATTAATTTATTTTTGAATATCAAACCAACCTTGCATTCCTCACTTAGGTAAATTCCACTTAGTCCTTGTGTGTTATTCTTTTTGATTTATTGCTGGAAACAACTTGCTGTTTTGTCGGGGAATTTTGCATTTGTGTTCTTGAGGAATATTAATTTGCAATTTTCTTTCTTGTACTGTTTTGTCTGATTTTTGTATCAAGATAATGCTAGTTTTATGAGTTGGAAAGTATTCTCTCCTCTTTTAATTTCTGAAAAATACTGTGTAGAGTTAGTGTTATTTATTCCTTAAATCCTTAGTAGAATTTACCAGTAAAACCATCAGAACCTGCAAGTTTCTTTTTTGGAAAATTTTAAACTATAAATTCAATTTTTTTCATAATTACAGGACTATTCAGGTTATCTTTTTCATCTTAGGTGAGTTTTGGTAGTTTGAGATTTTCAAAGGAAACCTTTTTTTTCCTGCCTTTTGGGTTATTTGAACATTTTCTAGTCTTCCATTTTAATTTATTGTGACTTTGACTTTATATTGTTGCATAACTTATGTGGTTTCTTTAGAGATTATGATATACATTCTTAACTTTTCAGTCTACTTAGAATCACATTTTATTACCTCAGCTGGAATGTAGGCATCTTATCACCATGTAGATCACTTTACTGTTCTCCCTTCACATCCTGGTTGTCTTAATATCTAATACATTGAAACCCCCATCAAACAATGTTATAATTTTTGCTTTTAACTGAAAAATGTATTTTAAAAAACTCACGAGAAGAATATTCTATTTACAAAGGTATTTACAATTTTTATTATTGCCCTTCCTTTATTCCTCATGTCTCACGTTTCTTTCTTTTTTTTCCTTCTGTCTGAAGGACTTGCTTTAAGAATCCTTTTAGAACTGTCTGCTAGCAACAGATTCTCTTAATGTTGTTATGTTATTTAAATAAGTTTTTCATTATCTGAGAATATCTCTATTTCACCTTCGTTCCTAAAGAATGTTTTTGCTGGATATAGAAAATTATTTTCTTTTAGCACTTGAAAATGCTGCACCGCTTCCTTTTGGCCTCCAATAAAATCTGCAATCATGTGAATCATTGTTCATCTATAGACAGTGCATATTTCTCTGGTTGCTTTCAAGATTTTTTTTTTTTTGTCCTTAGTCTTTAGCAGTTTGATTATAATGTGGCTAGATATGTATTTCTTTGGGTTTATTCTATTTGGGTTTCACTGAGTTTCTTGAGTATATAGGTATATATGTTTCAGCAAGCTTGGGCAGTTTTCAGCCATAATTTTTTCAAATATTTTTTTGATCCCGTACTCTTTCTCTACTCCTTCTGGAACTTCAGTGACATGAATTTACAACTTTTGTTATTATCTCACAAGTCACATAGATTTTGTTCAATTTTTTAAATCTTTTTTTCCTCTCTGTTGTTCTTTTTTTTTTTTTTTCTGTTGTTCTAATTGGGTAATTTCTATTGGTCTCTCTGCAGTTTCACTCTTTCCTCTGTCATTTCCATCCTGCTATTTAATTTTCTTTATTTCTATGATTTTAAAATTTCAGTTACATCATGCATTACTTAACAATGGGGATACATTCTGAGAATTGCATAGCTAGGTGAGTTTGTCATTGTGCAAACATCCACAGAATGTACTTATATAAGCTAGATGGTATACCCTACTATACATCTGTGTTGTATGGTGTAGCCTATTGCTCCCAGACTACAAACCTGCACAGTATGTTACTGTACTGGATACTGTACTGGATAACATAATGGATAGTATTAGTGTATTTAAATATGCCTAAACATAGAGATGGGACAGTAAAAAATACAGTATAAAGGATAAAAATGGTAACACCTCTATAGGGCACTTACCATGAATGGAGCTTGTATGACTAGAAGTTGTTCTGGATGGGTCAGTGAGTGATTTGAGAGAAATGTGAAAGCCTAGGACATTACTATAGATGTTATAAACACTGTACACTTAGGCTACACTAAATTTATTTTAAAAATTAAATGACTGCAATATGCCATAATGGCTATGATGTCACTAGGTGTATGAATTTTCCAGCTCTGTTATAATCTTATGGAACCACCATTGTCTGTGCAGTCCATTGTTGACAAAAATGTTATTATGGAGCCCATGACTATATTTTTCAGTTCTAAAATTTTAATTTTGTTCTTTATATCTTCTATTTCTTTGCTGGAACCCTGTTTTCTCTTTGTCTCAAGAGCATATACAATTGCTTGTTGGACTATTCACGTAATAACTGCTTTAATGTCTTTGCCAGATAATTTTAACATTTGTGTTATTTTAACACTAGCTAGCATCTCTTGATTGTCTTTTCTCATGTGAGTTGGGATTTTCCTGCTTTTTTGTATGATGAGTAGTTTCAGGTTGCATCCATACATATTTGAATAATATATTACTCAAATATATTGTTTGAATTTCTGGATCATGTTTAAATCCTATGAAGAATGTTGATAAATTTTAGCGAACAGTTGACCTAGTTAGGTTCAGGCTGAAGTTCCAAACCACTGCCTATAGCCTATGGTTTCCACAACAGTTCATTTTCCTTTTCAGTGCTGCTCAGGTCTATCCTCTGTGTGTGTACCACACACAGTCTGTGACCTGGGTAACAGTCTATGCGTAATTAGGGTCAGATCTATACATGTGCAGCCCTGCTATAGGTTCATCAAAATGGTATTGGGAACCGGGCATGGTGGCTCAAGCCTGTAATTCCAGCACTTTGGGAGGCTGAGGTGAGAGGATTGCCTGAGCCCACAGGTTCAAGAACGGCCTGGGCAACTTGGCGAGACCTCATCTCTACAATAATTAAAAAAAAAAAAAATTAGGCCATTGCTTTGTTAAACTCTGTTTCCATGAGCTATGGCCACCATGTTTCCTAGCTTTGGCCCCCTCCCCTACGTTGGGGAGGCGAATCTTCTTTTTCTCTCTCTCCTTTCTTTTTTTTTTTTTGAGTCGGAGTCTCACTCTGTTGCCCAGGCTGGAGTGCAGTGGCATGCTCACGGCCATCACAGCCTCAGCCTAGTGTTCAGGCTATCCTTCTGCCTCAGCCTTCCAAGTAAAAGTAGCTGGAACTACAAGTGTGTGCCACCATGCCTGGGTAATTTTTTGATTGATTGTAGAGACGAAGTCTTGCCAAGTTGCCCAGACTGGTCTCGAACCTCTGGGCTCAGGCAGTTCTCTCACCTCTGCCTCCCAAAGTGCTGGGATTACAGGCATGAGCCACCACGCCCGGTTTCTCGCTCAACTTTCTAAATAAACTTTGCTTGAAAACTTAAAAAAAAATTAGCTGGGAATGGTGGCGTGTGCCTGTAGTTCTGGCTACTTGGAAGGCTCAGGTGGAAGGATCACCTGAGCCTAGCAGGTCAATGCTGGGGTGGCCGTGAGCATGCCACTGCACTGCAGCCTGGGTGACAGACTCCCAACTAAAAAATACAAATGGTATTGGGTTATTTTCCTGAGCCTCTCCAGGTAGTTTCTGGCTCCTTGAGGCTTTTACTCTGTCATGCACCGTTCTGACTATGACATCCAGGGCCAAGTGACAAGAGGGAAATTCAGAAAAGCAACAGGGTTTACTTCACTCTCTTGAGACCAGAGCACGTATCCTATGTTCGGAAAGAAGTTTTGGCTTCTTGTCAGCTGCCACTGCGGCCTCTGCCACCAGGCCAAGGGGTTGCTTGGGAACCAGGACAAGGGAGAATAGGAATTAGGAGTCCCCCTTCCCACTCCTTAAGCTGTAGTAACTATGCTTCTCCTGGAATTCACACTCTTATTCTCTCTTACTCTCTCTCTGATTCAGTGTTTAGTTCTTGGTTTCAGGCAGCACTGCACTCAGCTGGAGGTCACTAGGGGGAAAATGGTAATTCTGGCCATCTTCAATTTGCCTGCTACTTTTTACTTTTCAGAGTCCTCATAGAGCTGCTACATGTATTGTGTCCATGTTTTATATTGAATTCAGTGGGACAGACAAGGTAGTGTGAGCTTATTCCATCTTACCTAGAACTGGAACACTCGTTAAAGGATTTTAAGCAGGGGAATAAATATGGTCTTAGCTGCATTTTATTTTTTTATCTTTAAAATGTTTTTTATTTATTTTATTAAAATGCTTATATTTTAAATTCAAAATTATTACATGCTTAGTGTACAAATCACATAATACAGAAGTACATAATGTAAAAAGTTAACACCACCCCCACCAAATTCCCTAGAATAACTATCTCTTACTTGGTATGCATTATTTTCTACATGCAAGTGTACACACACAGTATTTATGTTTTACAAAATTGAAATTACATCATATTTATCTACATTTTTTTCCTGTCAGTACATATAGATTGACCCCCTTCTTTCCAATTGCTGCAGAATATTCTACTGTATGGATGTAACATGATTTTCTTTAAGAATGCTTTGATATACAGCTAAATTTTTCTGTTTTGTTTTGCCATTACAAAGTGTTACATAGTCTTTTCTATTTTTATTCCTAAGAGAAACCCTTAATCAAAATTAAGATATTTTTCTTCTATTTCCAGCTAAGAGCTTTTTAAAAAAATCATGAATGCATTTTAATTTTACTAGACCTTTAAAGCATATTTGCATTTTTAAAATGAGCATATGGGAGACAATTGGGGGATGGGGCTGGCAGCAGGAGACAGATAACAGTCTCTCTGATACAGAGTGATGAAGGGTGGGTCTGAAATCATGACTGGAGAAATGTTCTGGAGATAGTCAGTTATACCTGGTGACTTACTCAATACGAGGGGAGATTGGGAGGGAATGTGTGTAGAGGAGAGTCTGCAGGCAGGCATCTTTGGTGCTGATCCTCTAGAGCAATCATAGGTGGCTTTGAGACTTTTGTAGCATATGAAGTATTTGAAGTATCCTGGGCTGAGAGTTCCTGGAAGATGGCAATGAAAAAAGTTTAAGTGGGGCCCCATCAGAAATGGTCCTAGGCCTAGGGGGAGTCATGGGAGTACAGTGCACGGAGCTGCGAGCAGAGAGGTAGACTCAGTGGAGCTGGAGAGAGGCCTTAACCTGCCAGCTTAGAACCCCCCCTCACTTTTTTTTTCTTTGAGTCAGAGTCTCACTCTGTCAGCCAGGCTGGAGTGCAGTGGCATGCTCACAGCCACCGCAGCCTTGACTAGCTGGGCTCAGGCGATCCTTCCACCTCAGCCTTCCAAGTAACTGGAACTGTAAACATGCGTCACCATGCCCGGCTAATTTTAAAACTTATTGTAAAGATGAGGTCTCACCAAGTTTCCCAGGCTGGTCTCGACCCCTGGACTCAGACAGTCCTCTCACTACCACCTTCCAAAGTGCTGGGATACAGGCATGAGCCACCACACCTGGCCAAACCCCCTTCCCTCTTATCTTTGCTTTCAGCTTCAAGTCTGGATAGTCAGTCATTTGTGATGGTACCTTCCAGTGATGAAGTGGTGACTAATCTGGAAGTTCTGGCAAGCAGATGCCTTCATGGGAAGAATTACTGCCGGCAGGTCCTCTGTCTGTATGAACTTGCCAAGGTATGTGCCATAGGGTGGGGCTTCCATAGGAACCTACTTCTGAGGGGGAAGGAAGCAGAAAGTTTGGGGTTGATTTTGGACATTGCCAAATCAGCCCTCAGATGATAATCATGACCTGGGAGTAGAACACTTGTCAGGATGTTGGTCGCTAGAAGTCCATCTTTGGGGGATAAATGGGAGGATGGCAGACCAGGTACCAGGGTGATTTGACTCCTAGGTGCAGCTCAGCCAACCAGAAAGCTAGGGCAGGACATTTCACTTCTGTGGGCTCCTGGTTCTTCATCTATGAATGATGTTTCGGTCATGAGGGTCCCTTCTAGACCTAGTATCTTAGGTTTTACTTCGTGATTGTTTGGAGCATTCCATGTGGAATGTGGCCAGAAATTGTCTGTGGCTTTGTGCTGATTGGGGGAGAAAAATAATAGACTGGAGGTAGAAGAGCACTGGAGAGAAAGCCAAGCACTAAAGCCCTTGCCTTGGAGAAGACTCAGAGATGCCTTTGGAAATGGAGGGGTTTGCTGCTGCTGTGGGAACAATAACAAAAAGGCTCTGCATTTTAGTTAGCTTTCTTACATTTCATAACATTGAAAAGATCAGTGTTCAGCATGGGTTAGTCATCTGATGCTTGCTGAAGACTAGCTTTTTTTTTTTGTTTTTTTGAGTCAGAGTCTCACTCTGTCATGCAGGCTGGAGTGCAGTGGCACACTCATGGTGATCCTTCTGCTTCAACCTTCCAGATAGCTGGAACTACAGGCATGCGCCACCATGCCCAGCTAATTTTCTGATTTATTGTAGAGACGTGGTCTCACCATTTTGCCCAGGCTGGTCTAAAACCCCTGGGCCCAGGCAGTCCTCTTACCTCCACTTCCTAAAGTGCTGGGACTACAGGTGTGAGCCACCGCACCCAGCTTAGCCTTTCTTTTACTTGGATTTGACTTTGGTGAAATGTCAGAAAGGGCTGGAAAATAGTACTTGCTTTTTCTAAGGTTCCTACTCAGGTTGAAGGATCTTTAACCTCAAAAAACAATGGAATCTGTCCACATCAGATTTCAGAAAGGGCTGTCTTTTGCTTTTGTCCAGATCCTAAAAATGGCTTTGACTGGCTTTGCTTTCCTCTCAGGAACTGGGCTGTTCCTATACAGATGTTGCTGCCCAGGATGGTGAAGCCATGCTCCGGTCAATCTTGGCCTCTCAGCAGCCTGACCGATGCAAACGAGCCCAGGCCTTCATCAGCACCCAGGGCCTTCGGCCAGACACTGTGGCTGAACTCGTCGCTGAAGAGGTGACACGGGAGCTGCTGACCCCGTCAGAGGAAACAGGTGCTCTGCCCTCCAGCCTCCCAACCTCTCAGACAGCACTCTCAAGTCCCCAGTGTTAAGGATTTGGACACCTGCATGTTACTCTCTCAGGCTTCGAGATTACACTTTTAAGAGGAGAATACATTGATTTATTTTGTTGTTGCGTTTTATTGAGTTATGATTATGCCTAGAGTAGCTGTTTCTTTCTCTGAGGTAAAGAACTCCTTCTGTCTTATAAGATGACCAACAGGACAAAGTTTTTTAGCTTAGCAAGGTGAGAGCTGAGAACTAAATTAGTATTACTTCCTGGTTCCCAAGCCTAGGCAGAGTGGGCCTCCTGGCACAGGGATCTTGTCCCTCTCCCAGTTCTCTCATGGCAAAACCAACACCTGTTTACACATCTTTCTGTACAGGACATAAGCAGATATTCAGCTCAGCAGAGGAAAGCCAGACATTTCTTCAACTGACCACTCTATGTCAAGACCGCACATTGGTAGGCATGAAGTTGTTGGATAAGATTTCCTCCGTTCCCCATGGGGAATTATCTTGCAGTAAGTACTTGGCCTTTTTCTTACATGTTTTGGGCTTAAACAGATCTCCAAAAGTTTGCCCAGAGTCAGTCTGTCCAAAACTTGATTTGGTACCCTGTTTCTGCTCTGTATACCTAGCCCTCCAGCATGGGTTATAAGCTCTTGGTGGAAAACCTTAAGTTCACTGAAGAAAGTTTAGAAAGTATAGATAAGTGTCCCCAAATTTAAAATCACACAAAAAGTTAACCTTTAGCTTGATATACTTATTTTACTCTTATCTTACCCTGCAAAGTGAATATTATTGTCTCCATTTTATTATTTTATTTTATTATTATTTTCTTGAGTCGAAGTCTCACTGTGTCACCCAAGCTGGAGTACAGTGGCATGCTCATGGCTACTGCAGCCTTGACCTCTGGACTCAGGTGATCCTTCTGCCTCAGTCTTCTAAGTAGCCAGAACCACAGGAGTGGGCAACCACACCCAGCTAATTTTATGATTTATTGAATATACAAAGTCTTGCCAAGTTGCCTTGGCTGTCCTTGAACCTCTGGGCTCAGGCAGTCCTCTTGCCTCCACCTTCCCAAGTTCTGGGATTACAGATGTGACCACTGCACCTGGCTATTGTTTCCATTTTAGAAGAGAGGAAACTGAAGCTTATAAAAGCTAATTAACCTATAGCTATTAAGTGACAGAGCTGGTATTTGAAACCCGTCTCTGTGATTCAAAGCCTGCTCATTTTCTGTAATGTCTAGTTTATCACAGGCATTTAGTAATACATGTGATAGTTTTTATTTATAACTTTTTTACTTTATGAATATACTGTCGTTTACATTTTTCATGACATTGAATTATCTATGTAACTTTAATGGCTATGCAGAATTTCTCTTTATGTAATTAAAAATTGTATACTATTGTGGGATCTTTAGATTGCTATTTTAAGCACTGATGAATGTCCATATAGGTAAATTTCTGAATATATCCATGATTATTTCCCTAAGACAAATTTCCAATTTAAGAGTATGCCCGTTTTTATCTATCTATCTACATACACATACACATACACATATATGATAGGAAACCAAAAAAAACCCAGAATTTATTTGTAAAATGTGTATTTATTCTTACATGTTTAAACTTCGGTCACTTTCAAAGAACTCTCCATTTGATGCAATACACTTATCAAGATACTTTTTCCACTGCTCAAAATGGTTTTTTTTTCCTAGTCGGAGACTCACTGTGTCACCCAGGCTAGAGTGCAGTGGTATGCTGTTCACGGCCACCGCAGGCTCGACCTGCTGGGCTCAGGTGATCCTTCAACCTCAGCCTTCCAAGTAGCTGAACTACAGGCATGCCCCACCACGGCTGGCTAATTTTTAAATTTATTGTAGAGATAAGGTCTTGTCATGTTGCCCAGGCTGGTTTTGAACCTGTGGGCTCAGGCAATTCTCTCACCTTCTTCTCTGCCTCCCAAAGTGCTGCGATTACACGCATGAGCCATCACACCTGGCTTCAAAACAGTTTTGAACTCATCAGTTTTGATACCTTTTAGTGCTTCTGCCATTTTTTGTTTCATCTCTTCCACACAGGCAAAACATTTCCCTTTGAGGACTTTTTTCATCCAGGGCAACAAAAAAAGTCACTTTGGGCAAGATTGGGTGAATACAGAGGGTAGGACACAGGGGTCATGTTGTTTTTGGTCAAAAACTGCTGAACACTCAGTACAGTGTGGGCAGGTATGCTTGTAAATCACCCATCATGAAATGGGCAAATGCACTGAAAGAATCCAAAAATAATTCACTGAAGCCAAACACAGCTTCTCACAACAGTACTCGGTGGTACACTGATGCCAGTGGGTTCCTAGAATACTTACCTCACGGGAGAAAGCCTGTACTACAAGGGGCCTACCCTCCAAAAAATAATTTCCACTTTTTTGGGGGTCCCCCTTCATATACATTATATGAGAAATGTGTGTGTGTGTGTGTATTTCTTTTTTTTTTTTTTTTTTTGGAGTCAGATTCTCACTCAGTTACCCAGACTGGAGTGCAGTGGCACGCTTACGACCACCACAGCCTCAACCTGCTGGGCTCAGGAGATCTTTCTGCCTCAGCCTTCCAAGTAGTTGGAACTACAGACCTGTGCTACCATACCCAGCTAATATTTTGATTTATTGTAGAGACAAGGTCTCACCAAGTTGCCCAGGCTGGTCTCGAACCTGTGGGCTCAGGCAATTCTCTCAACTTGGCCTCCCGGCTAGGATTATAGGCATGAGCCACTGCACCCTGCTGTGTGTGTATTTCTTATATTCCCCTCCAAATTTCACTTTAGAAAAAAAATCTCTTCTCCCACTTAAGCAATGTAGAGAATAATTTCCTAGAATCCATTCTACTCTGTAAATTTTACAGGCCCAAAAGAGCATCTTACTGATATTTAGTGAACAAATGGGGTCTTAAAATGTTGAACAGTTACATTTTAAAAATAGCCTTCTCTGTCTACAGCCATTCCACCCTGAACACACCTATTCTTGTCTAAAGATAGCTTTCTAGCCAGATGTGGTAGAATGTACCTATAGTCCCAGCTACGTGAGAGGCTGAAGCAGAAGGATCCCTTAAGTCCAGAAGCTAGAGGTTGTGCAACTCTGCACTCCAGCCTGGGCAACAGAGTGAGACCCCCATCTCTAAAAAAAAGAAAAAATCCTTAAATTTAAAAAAATAAGCTCCATAACTCTTCTCAGTCCAGTCCAACAATATTTACTCAGTACAAACCATGCGCCGGGCACTCTAAGAACTTAGGATATGGTGAATAAGTTAAACAATCCCTGGAGCCACAGACTACTAAAACTCATAGGTCTTACTATACAGTAGGGGCCATACTGATCAGTCAAGATAAGTTTCTGGAGGAAATTTCCAACTAAGGCCTGAAGGGTTAGTTTTCAGGGCTGCTCAGTAAAGAGTAGGTGTGGGAAGGACCCCACAAATGCAAATGCCCAGAGGGTGCAGCATGTCTTAAGGATGGGGAAACACTCTTTTTTTGAGTTGGAGTCTCACTCTTGTTGCCCAGGCTAGAGTGCAGTGGTACGTTCACAGCCACTGCAGCCTCAACCTGCTGGGCATAGGCAATCCTTCTACCTCAGCCTTCCAAGTAGCTGGAACTGCAGACACATGCCATCACGCCTGGCTAGTATTTTTTTGCGATTTATTATAGAGATGAGGTTTCACCAAGTTGCCCAGGCTGGTCTTGAACCCACAGGCTCAGGCAGTCCTCTCGCCTCCCAAAGTGCTGGGATTACAGGCTAAGCCACCACACCTGGCCCCCTTTTTTTTGAGTCAGGATCTCACTCTCACTCCAGCTGAAGTGCAGTGGCATGATCATGGCTCACCACAGCCTCAACTTCTTGAATAGTTGGGACTACAGGCACATGCCACCATACCTCACTAATTTTATTTTATATAGAGATGAGGTCTTGCTAGCTATGTTGCCCAGGCTGGTCTCAAACTCCTGGACTCAAGTAGTCCTCTCATCTCAGCCTCCCACCCAAAGTGCTGGGATTACAGGTGTGAGCCACTGTGCCCAGTCAGGAACCCTTTTTCAGTCCTCAACATGCAAATTATTTTTCCATTTGCTTTTTAATTGTGCTTACAGTGATTGTCTGTAGTAGTTTTAAATCTGTACGTGTCATATCTTTTACTGCTCTAGAAATAGCACTTGATTAGGCCCTAAGACTTTCCACTGGTATATAAACAGAGAATGCCCTTCTATTCATATTGGCAGGAATTCCCATCAGTTTGTCTGCAGAAAGTTTCTCCGTCTTTAGAAAGCAAGGGTCCCTTGTTTCTTATTTGTTGGGCCTTTTGGAGACATGGTCACTCCGTGATTGTCCTTGAGGGTAGAGTCATGGGGCTGTCCCAGAGCCAAGGGACCTCAGAAGACTGGTAGAAGAGCCCTTTCCCGACAGGCCCCTTCACCATCCTTCTAGGCAGAGGTTGACAGTGGATGGCCAGCTTCATACCCTGTCTTACTAGTACCCCACCCACCCAGCCACAGAGCTCCTGATCTTGGCCCATCACTGCTTCACTCTGACATGCCACATGGAGGGCATCATCCGAGTCTTACAGGCCGCCCGGATGCTCACAGATGACCACTTGGCCCCCAATGAGGAGTATGGACTGGTGGTAAGTAGCCCCCTGCACCCCTCTCCATCCTGAGGAAACCTTTGAGGAGCACAGAGGCTGGGGGTCAGCTCAGAGCTGATGTGGTCTTAGGGAATTTTGCCCCTCTGGTTACCACTACCTACTTGGTAGTTGGCTGGATAGCCCCACCCTCTGCTCCAAGTTATGATTTCTGTCACAATCAAAGATTGCTCCAAAGGAGCAAAAGTGAGAGAATCCCTGCCAGGTTCCAGCATTGTTCCACCCCCTTGCCAGGGCAGTTAGCTTTTCTTGAGAGATAAGACAGCTGCATTTCTCCCCAAAACAAGGTTCAGACCTTCCTCTTATCTCTGAATTGAAATGTTAATTGACAACTCAAGCCCCAGATTCTCTGGGCTTGAAACTAACCTGAGTGGCTGAGCAAGTTTGGCCACTGTAGTGAAGAATGGTGAAAAGGGGAAGAGTGCTTGTACTGGAATGGCACTTTAGCACTTGACAGCCAGACTTGAGGATAGCAGAGAAAGGAAACAGCCAGTCAGTGGTGTCCTAATGACATATTTCTGAATCCTCCAGAGGCCCTTGTTGGATATGTGGGAGGGAGCCAAGCACACAACCTGGACAACCCTTCTCCCCCTAGAGCTTGGCATCTGACAGCAACCACTGATGCTGGTGGTCTGGCTTAGAGAAGTCCAGGTGACGCTGATGCAAGCTGTCCTCCCCCTCCACAGGTGCGTCTCCTCACTGGCATCGGAAGGTACAATGAGATGACATACATATTTGATTTGCTGCATAAAAAGCACTACTTCGAAGTGCTAATGAGGAAGAAGTTGGATCCGGTAGGTGTAATGAACCCCGGGATGACATGCTACTAACATTCAGGAGCCTCACCTTTTCTCAGAAATAATATCCCAGTCAGGGTGGACCCCTGGGATATGGAGGGAGGGAATTGGAGATCTCCCCAGAACACCACACACTACAACCACTGGCCTAAGATTCAAGTTCATACCAGCTAGTGATCATTGCTGATAATAAGTGATGAAGAAAATGGGTTTCCCTTCCTCCACCTCAGCCTCTGTCACCTGCCTCTAATGTCTTAAATGCCTGCTCTGGCAGGGGCAAAAACCCTGTATGAGAGCCATACTGAGAGTGGATTGTTCAGCTCTGAGGCTTGTTTGAAGGCCTTTAAAGTGAAGAATTTTCAAGGAACCATGAAAAAGTGTGTTGCTCAGTGCCAAGTTAGGAAGTGAAGGTGAAGGTCTGGGCCAGAGAAGCTGTGAAGCCATTTATGATGATCACTGAGAAGAAGGCCTGGAGGCAAAGGACTGACTTGCTCAGGTCTTGGGCTCTGGGAGCCCACTTTTCCTCAGCATGTGCTGTGACACCAGGCATATTACTCTCAGAGCCTGTTTCCAGATCCTGTTTTTGGCTGACTCTTGGCTTCTGCTCAAGTCATCTTTGGATTCTGGGAAAATGAGCAGGATTAAAAGATAAAGCAGAACAAATTCTCTTTAATATTGGGCCAGTTTCAGGACAGACCAGTCTGTCATCAGGAGTGGAGCAAGTTCTGGACATAGGTGCATCTTCAGGATCCCTTAGGATTAAATTAAATTGTTTTTGAGTCAGTTTTGCTTCTGCATTTAAATATTCTTTCAAGACTGAGGCAAAAGGATCACCTAAGCCCAGCAAGTTGAGGCTGCAGTGGCCATGAGCGTGCCACTGCACTCCAGCCTGGGTGAGACTGAGACTCCCAACTCAAAAAATAATTATTCTTTCAATAACTTTTCTGATTACAAAAGTAATGCATATTCTACGTAAGACACTTGGAAACCAGAACAGAGAGAAAAGCCCTCAATGTCTATTCACCATCTAAAGACAGCTATTGCTAAATGTTGAATTCAGGCCTTTCTTTGCACACGTACCCAAAGATACATATAAGAGGGCTATCCTCCCCCCAAACCCAGAATTTATAACAAATTGCGTATTTATTCTTACATGTTTAAATTTCAGCTGGGCGTGGTGGCTCATGCCTCTAATCCCAGCCAGCACTTTGGGATGCTGAGGTGAGATTGCCCAAGCCCAGGGATTTCAGACCAGCCTGGGCAACTTGGAGAGACTGCGTCTCTACAATAAATACAAAAATTAACTGGGTGTAGTGGCATGTACCTGTAGTTCCAGCTATTTGGAAGGCTGAGGCAGGAGAATCACCTGAGCCCAGCAGGTTGAGGCTGTGGTAGCTATGAGCATGCCACTATACTCCAGCCTGGGCAAAAGTTGAGACTTCAGCTCAAAAAATAAAATAATCTTGTCACCTTCAAAGTATTCTTTGTTTGATGCAATACACCTATTGAGGTGTTTTCCAAACTGCTCAAAAGTTTTTAAACTCATCAATTTTGATACCTTTTAGTGCTTCTGCCATTTTTTTGTTTCACCTCTTCCACATCCACCAAACATTTTTGTTTTGAGGGCTTTTTTCATACAGGGAATCAAAAAAGTTTTGTGGGGCAAGATTAAGTGAATAGGGAGGGCAGGGCACAGGGGTCATGCTGTTTTTGGTCAAAAACTGAATACTCAGTACAACGTGGGCAGGTATGCTCATAAATCACCCATCATGAAATGGGCAAAATCATTGAAAGAATCTCCACAAAAAAAAATTCACTGAAGCCGAATGCAGCCTCTTACAATACTAGCTGGTACAATAACGCCAATGGTTTCCACTTACCTAGTGGGGGAAGCCTGTACTACAAGAGGCCTGCCCTCCAAAAAATAATTCCATTTTTCTAGGAGTCTCCTCTCATACATATTCATATTTCAACAAAACTTTTATCCTGCTGTGAAGATAGATATGAAGTAGCCTGCTTCTCAAATCAGCGGTACTCCTACATCACTTTTGATGGCTACGTGGTATTATCTTAGCCTTTATTTTGGGCTAAGATTAATATCTGGATTATTTGCTATCAAACATCCCTGATATGTTCATGACAGCACTTTTTTCTGCTTATCTCTTTGGGAATAGATTCCTAGAAATGGAATTGAGATTACGAGGGCACATTTTTAAGGCTTCTCCCTTCAGAACGGTTTTACCTTTGACACCCTCAATAGCAAATAGGACATACCTGTTTCCTATACTCAGGATAGCAAAAAATTTTCATTCTTTTTCATCTCTTCATTTTTCTTGGGAGTTTTAAAGAAACTCAGAACCAGGTGACTCAGCCAATCCTGCCTGCCTTGATGTCCCTGGTTGAGAACCTGACATTCCCTTTTATCCCGGACAGAGTGGTACCCTGAAGACAGCTCTGCTGGACTACATCAAACGCTGCCGTCCTGGAGACAGTGAGAAGCACAATATGATTGCCCTGTGCTTCAGCATGTGCCGGGAGATTGGCGAGAACCACGAGGCAGCTGCCCGTACCCAGCTGAAATTAATTGACTCTCAGCCCTGGGGTGAGTGAGGTCTCGGCAGCACCCCTGAGCGGTGCTCCTAGTCAGAGAAAGTTTCGGGCTAAGAAGGGCAAGAGCCCAAGAGATTGGCTCGTATGCGTTGGATATGTCACTCAGCAGGGCCCACTTGGGCAGCTAGGAGATGAGAGAGGCACTTAGAAGGCTTTGCACCTTAGGATTGTACTGTCAGAATCTGGAGCCTATGTCACAATCTGTGTTATCTGTCAGAAACCAGTATGCATATTGCTCTAAGCCATCCTTGATGTTTCAGAGAATGAAGCTACAGTAAGAGTATGTGTATTTCTTGCCCAATAGCCTTTACCTGAGTGAGGCATAGTTACCTCTCTGTGAACATGCCTGTGATGTTTCTGCTCCAGTCACCAACACTACTAGTGGAGTCAGTCAGACTCGGCAAGTTTCATTTATTCCTCTGCAGAGGACAGCCTCAAGAATGGACACCAGCTGAAGCAACTGCTGCTGAAGGCCCTGACTCTGATGCTGGATGCTGCAGAGAGTTATGCCAAGGTAACTACAGAAGCTTACTCCCGACTGGCCATAGGACTTGCTTTCTGCAATAGGAATCTTCTCTTTTCCCTGAGCTCCTCTAAGTGAAGGGGGAGAGTGTGTCATGGGCCAATCAGAAGGAGTGAGTACAGGTGTTAGAGGGTTCACAAAGGAGAGGGTGACAGCAAGTCTTTGTCGGTGCCTCCCTCTACCTTCATTCTTAGGACTCCTGTGTGCGACAGGCCCTGCACTGTCACCGGCTCACCAAGTTGATAACTCTACAGATTCACTTTCTGAACAATGGCCAGAACACAATGCTCATCAACTTGAGTCACCACAGGCTGACGGACTGTATCCTGGCCCTACCTCGGTTCTACCAGGTGAGCAAGAAAGCAAACTCTAACCAACACTGCCAGCACCCCCTCCTGCTGTCCTACTCATGGCATCTCAGAAGTTGGGTGACTTGCCAAAGGCTTCAGGGCTAGTGACACAGAACCAGGACCAGTTCTCCTGACTTAGCTCTCTTATACTACCATGAAGGAGTAATGTGGTGTATTTCTCACAAGCATATTGTTTGGGCAGAGTTTAAAGAACGGTGAGACAGTACCCATCTCACTTCTCCATGCTGTCAGGCCAGCAGAGAGGGAGACACCTTTGGCCCCTTCAACAGTTCAGAGTAATGTCCCTGCTAGTGGCCCTGCAAGCAGCTCTCAGCCCCAGCACTTATAGAAGGGTGCACCCAGATTAGTATAGGAAGTCTGAGATGCCAAGAGACTGATCTAGCCCTTTAACAAAGAGGGACTGTTATCAGGGAATCAGCCCTTTCACGGTTCCTTATATAGCTGAATTAGTAGGAATAATATAGTTATTCTTTCTGAGTGTTATTAATCAATTGTGAGAAAGCTTAAAAATGCTGAAAAGGCCGGGCTTGGTGGGTCAGTCTGTAATCCCAGCACTTTGGGAGGCCAAGGCGTGTGGATTGCCTGAGCCCTCAGGTTCAAGACCAACCTGGACAACTTGATGAGACCTCATCTCTATAATAAATCAAAAATTAGCCGGGTGTGGTAGCACATGCCTGTAGTTCTGGCTACTTGGAAGGCTGAGGCAGAAGGATCACCAGAGCCCAGGTTGATGCTGGGATGGCTGTGAGTGCCACTGCACTCCAGCCTGGGTAACAAAGTGAGACTCCAACTAAAAAAAAAAAAAAAAAAAAAAAAAAAATCACTGAAGAAAATTGGGTGCAATGGCACATGCCTGTAGTCTCAGCTACTTGGGAGGTTAAGGTGGAAGGTTCACTTTAGACCAGGAATCCAAGTCCAGCATGGGTAATACAGTGAGACTACAAAAAAACCAAAAAATGCCAAAGAAGATATCTGGAGACTTATGGGAGGGAAAATGCCAAACTAACACCAGACTTTTCCCCAGGTTGGCTACAGAGCTTTTTAACATAATTGGCAATTATCATATTCACTATCAGTGTACAGTTGTTTTCTAGAACAATCTACCTTTGATTTTCCATCAAATGGTCTCTCATGGTGTTTGTTCTTCACTTCCATCCTTTTTAAGGCTTCTATTGTGGCCGAGGCCTATGATTTTGTTCCAGATTGGGCTGAAATTCTATACCAACAAGTGATTCTTAAAGGAGACTTCAATTACTTAGAAGAATTTAAGCAGCAAAGGTTGTTAAGGTCCAGTATATTTGAAGAGATTTCAAAAAAGTAAGTATTAAAAGTTGCCTGTAAACATTTCTCCTTGCCTCTACTGAGGCGAGACAATTTTATAGCTAAGTACAACATGCCTTTAGCTAGCCCTCTACTTAGAATGGCAAGTTGTGAAGAATCCCCAGATTTATGCAAATAGATGAATGAGATCAGTTTGCTCATGGTACTTTGCACTTTTTCCTCTATAGGTAGCAATAAATCTTCAGAGCTGATGGTCCTTATTCAATGTACAGAATGTTAAGCTGAGCACACTGGCTCACACCCACAGTCAGTTACTTTGGGAGGCTGAGGTAGGACGATCACTTGAGCCCAGGAGTTTGACGCTATAGTATGCTATGAACCCGGCTGTGAAGAGCCACTGTACTCCAGCCTGGGCAACACAGTAGGACCCTTGTCTCTTAAAAAAAAAAAAAAAGTATCTTAACCTGTACATTATGTTTCTTTATCTAGATGTAAACACCAGCCTACTGACGTGGTGGTGGAAAACCTAAAGAAGTTACTCACATATTGTGAGGATATCTACCTGTATTATAAGTTGGCATATGAACACAAATTTTATGAAATTGTAAATATGCTTCTGAAGGACCCTCAGACAGGTTGCTGTCTAAAGGACATGCTAGCAGGTTAGATGATTTCACACGTGCCTGTTTTCTTACAATGACAAAGTTCTGGCGGATGTCTGTGATGAAAGTAGAATAATGCATTGGGGATCACTGCTGAAGCTCAAAAAGCCCAGCACTATACCTATCAGTCCTTTGTGGGTAGTGGGTAAAGAATGAGAAAATTTTCACAAGGAAATTTCTACTTAAAAGTGAGTGTTCAGCTATACAATTTATATATGGATACAAATAAGGTCAAAAGCTTCTTCCACAGGATGGTTTCTATTTTAGATGATACAATAATGATTAAAGAATATCTGTGCCTGCAGATTCCAGTTTCAAATAAATTTAATATTATTTACACAGTTAAGGAACAGGTGATACATTTTCATTTGTTAGAAACTGATCTTTCTGTAATAAAATAGATTGTAAATTCAGTGTATGTCATTATTACTGCTAAGGAAATCTTAGCCCTTGTCTGCCTTAAAACAATCTTTATTTACTGTAATTATTGCTGTGTAGTCACTGCTTTCTGTTAATTCCTCAAATCATGTTAGATGGTCCTGTTTTCCACTTAGTAGTCTATAGCACTTTGAAGTTCCTATTTCCTATATAAATTAAAAACTTTTTTGTTTTGTCCCTAATTCTGGTTGTAACAATTAGGGAGGAAAAAAAAAGGACTAACCACAAATTTGGTTAAATCGTTTAGAAGATATGCAATAAAGATTCCCCAATCTATGCATACAGTCATAATCTGAGTAATAGGCTCAATTACTTCAAATAAATAGTTTTTCTAGGTACTTAATTAGGCCTTAATATTGAGACAAAATAATTTCCCCAAATAAATAAGAGAAAGGCAGCCCTACACCTTTGTTGCTCTCTGTTAAAGACATGGCAGATCACTCTGTTTTAAAGCTATAACTATGTCAAGCATTTATTAAGCTTCAGTAATATAGAGAACTCTAAATCCCAAGAGCTGTGTTCTATACTCTCCAAAAGTACCTCTTGGGAGGTAACACAAAATTTAAGTCCTCACGATAGTGATTTTATTAAATTAGTTGCTTTATAAAACATTGCAGATGTCATCATTGTTAACTTAACAATTTACCAAACTGTAGTTAACTGGTGCAGTTGGCTGAGCATGTTTTATAAAGGAAAGGAAATGCCAAAACCCTGCAGCCTAGGAGAACAAAGATTTGTTTCTCAGACACTTAAATCAGGCAAATAAAAACAGGTAAAGAGCTTCCCTCCCCCATCCGAAGCACTTCATCAGTAGAAATAGTCTGATAAAAACTAGACAGTCTTTGCACTCAAGAGATTCCACAACTTGTAATGCAATAATGGCGAGGTCTACCGTCTTCAGCTTCAAAGTTGGTGGGTTTTGGTCATTAATTTTAATCAAACTAGTGCTTTTCAGCCGCAGAATCTTCACTCTGAGATAAGCAGTCTTCTTCACAATGTATTTTTAATATCCTCACGCTCAATTTTAAGACAAAGCAATTTTTAATACTAGGTGCACACCACATGCCCTTGCTGCAAACTGCTTTTCTTGACAAGTTATGAAGTAGTTCAAGGAGGTAATGGTTAAGGCTGTATTACGAATGGTGCTGGTAAATACTACACAATTTTTTGTCATGTTGCAACCTTTTGTTTCCAATCGAGTGACTGCTGCTGTGAAATCAGATAGCAACAATGACATTATTAGGTTTGTTTTGTTTTGAACTATGATTTTAAGTAGCATCTGAGATTCCCGATTTTAACCCCTTGGCAGCAAGATCCAAGTTCCCTCATTCGTACATTAGCACCTAAGTGTCAAGGGGTTAAATAACCAGCACAAGATACTGCACTTCTGATTGTAGCATTTGGCAGAACTGAAAGGAAAGGAAGTTGTGCTACATGTTGAAGGGATTGTGGGCAACACAAAGAAGACATCAGGAGAAGGTAAAATGTCACATGAAGTCTTCATAGTCTTGTACATATCCTCCATCATAACCACCATAATCTGCCAGATCATCTTTCATGGTGGCTTTTAATCCCCCTCCAGGAACCACACCTTTCTTCTTCTTTTTGGCTTTGCTTTGCTAAAGATGAGAGAGAATTAATTCATGAGACTTTATCCACTATGAGCATTTATCTGGTACAGCAACCCTCACAGACACACCAAAACCTCTGGTCCCAGGAAAACTTCAGTTCTCCACAGGAGATCCAAGCCTGTGTGTTTTGGGCCAACACAGGTCTCCGAAAGGTTGCCCAGAGTGTGTGTCCAAAACTAGATTTGGGTCCTTGTTCCTGCTCTGGATACTTAGCCCTCCAACATGGGTTATAAGCTCTTGGTAGAAGCCTTAAATTCACTGAAGAAAGTTTAGAAAGTATGGATAAGTACCCTCAAATTTAAAATAGCCCAAAAAGTTAGCCTCTACTCACTTCAACTACTTACGTTACTTATTCTACCCTGCAAAGTGAATATTATTGTTTCCATATTAGAAGGGAGAAAACTGAAGTTTAGAAAAGCTGATTAATCAATAGCTACTAAATGGCAGAGTTGGTATTTGAATCCCATCTCTGTGATTTCAGCAATTTCTAATAGAAAAGAGGAACATAAATATATCCATAAACAAAAGGATGGTAATGTCACCAATACTCCTCCTGTTCTATTCCAACTTAAATGGTATTAGTGAACTGCTTGACTTTTTAGTTTTGGTGTTTTTTTTTGAGTTGTCACATTCTGTCGCCCAGGCTGGAATGCAGTGGCACACTCATAGCCACTGCAGCCGCAACCTGCTGGGCTCAAGCAATTCTTCCGCCTTAACCTCCCAGGTAGCTGGAACTATAGGTGTGTGCCACCATGCCTGGTTAATTCTTTTTTGACTTATTGTAGAGACGAGCTCTCGCCGTGTTGCCCAAGCTGGTCTCAAACCCCTGGACTGCAATCCTCTCAGCCTTGGCCTCCCAAAGTGCTGGGATTACAGGCTTGAGCCACTGTGCCCAGCCTAACTTTTAAGTTTCTTAAGGATAGGCTCCTATTACATTTGTTTAATATTATGCCTCTCACCCCATTCTAATGTAATACAGATTTCCTTACACAGCTTGCTCTTACCTTTTCTTGCTTCTGTTTTTCACTGCAAAGCACAGTCAGTGAATTGGTTATCTTTTTCAAGTCATCAATCTCCACTTTAAAAAAAAGCATACCATAGTTTAATTCTAAAGCATTTTGAAAAATAAGTAAAGGTAATATATATCTAAATATATACATTCCATATAGATTACACAGATTTCCAAAATATACATTCGAAAGTGTTATGAGAAATCTAGCTTTTCATCATTAAACTTTAGTAACCTTGAAAGGATCATAAATTTCTCCTTTCTAAACATAAGGTATTGGTAAAGAATCATTCAGTCTATGGCTACGTTCATAAACCAGAACTATTTAAAGTATAATGGTAAACTTGCCAATAAATATCTAGCTTTATAATAATGACCAACACACCACTGCCCAACCGAAGAGAAATAATGTCTTTTACAGCTCATGATGCTCCCTACCACATGTTCCTTAATCTAGAGGATAACATACCCTTCTATAACACTTCCTGCATGCTCAGTGAGGAACAGGTGAGGACACAGAATGAAAATCCTTCAAGCTGGGCTCAGTGGCTCAGTCTGTAATCCCAACACTTTGGGAGGCTGAGGTGAGTGGATTGCCTAAGCCTACGGGTTCAAGACCCACCTGGGCAACTTGGCAAGACCTCATCTCTACAATAAATCAGAAATTAGCTGAGCGTGGTAGCGCATGCCTGTAATTCCAGCTACCTGGAAGGCTGAGGCGGAAGGATCACCAGAGCCTAGCAGGTTGAGGCTGCGGTGGCCGGGAGCATGCCACTGTACTCCAGTCTGGGTGACAGAGTGAGACTCCAACTCAAAAAAAAAAAAAAATCCTTCAACTTAAAGATGACCACACCCTACCCCATGGTGTCTCTGTTTCCTAGCACAGTAACTAGAATGAAAACAATGACCATCTCAGGGTCCTGCCAAGAAATAGGCCTGTTAAAGTGGGCAATCATATCCTTCTATCGTTATAAAAATATGAAGCTAGAAAGAGTATCAGTTTTAGCTACCAGAAAGTACTCAGGTTAGAGGGTACCTCCAAAAACAGAAAAAAATAGATGCCAACTCTGGGTGTATCACTGATCAAATTTATTTTATTTGGCCAGGCACGGTGGTTTAGCCTATAATCCTAGCACTTTGGGAGGCCAAGGCAAGAGGACTGCCTGAGCCCAGGGGTTTGAGACTAGCCTGGGCAATGTGGTGAGACCTTGTCACTACAATAAATCACAAAAATTAGTGTGATGGCGGACACCTGTAGTTCCAGCTACTTGGAAGACTGAGCTGGAAGGATCACCTGAGCCCAGCAGGTTGAGGCTGCGATGGCCATGACCGTGCCACTACACTCCAGCCTGGGCGACACAGTAAGACTCTGACTCAAATAAATAAGAACCTGACACAAAAAATAAAAAACTCCCAACACTAGTAAAACCAGTCCCTACCGTGTATAAGTGCTGCACAGCCTATGGCTGTCACTCCTAGTCACCGTGCCCTGAAACATTTGACTCCTCTCAGGGTGTGGCACCACAGCCATGGATCTAAATAATGGGTGCCAGCTCTGCACCTGTCTCAGGCTTCCTCATTTGTAAAGTAGACAGTAGCCAAAGTCCCACCCAACTCTAAAATCCTATATGCTCAGATATCATTGCCCACAAAAAATGCTTCCTAGCTCCTTTCAAGTGATAATTAAAAAGAATAGGCCAGTGTTTTATTAGCTGTTTTGCTGTCGAGCCCAGATGTCCCTTTGGGAAGCCATTATAAAACAATTAAGAAGGCAGCCTCCTTACCCTTAAAAAAAACAAACAAAAAACCCAACACTTAATCACTGTGTATTTGCAGAACATTCACAAGGTAGTTACTAAATAGCAAATCCTGAATCTACATGATAGCATGCAAAAACTGAAAATAAAAAACAACTTCCATTTCTGAGTATAATGTCCCTACTAAAAATCTACCCATAGAGGCTAAGGGTTAAAATTACTTACATGAAATACACACATCTCGAACTAAGACTTCCAAAAAACCAGCATAATATAACGACTTTTCATATTGTGTAATTTTATCTTTTAGTAACTTTCCAAACTCTGTGAAGTCATCTCTTGAAGATGGGTTCATAGCATCTATTCCACAAATTGTATTATTAACACCTGTAGGAGAAAAGAAGCACTGAAAAATATCAAGACCTTTTTTTATCCTTTTAAGTGGATAAACCAATTAGCTATCTGAATTACTTTGCTATTTCATTCTCAACCAGGGGCTCTTAACCTGGGGCCATTGGAGCCCTGGAAGCACAGAATTCAGGGGCTCTATGAATGCAAATAAAAAAAAAATTGTATCATTTTTTCTAACCTCTAATGTAGTATTTCCATTTCCTTTAGTTTTGAATACAGGCAACAAATCACAGTCGTGTTATCATAACTTGACTTACCAACAGAGATCACAGATACTTTTCATGACAATACAGATACTGCAAATACCTTATAATACTGTTTAATCAGAAATCTTACAATACTATTCAGTCATCATTACTTTCAAACTACATTACTCATTGGACTTCCTATTAGATCTTATTTATTAATTCATTAATAAGCACATAATTCTGTATCAAATTTGTTACTTAGAATTTTGATATCTATTTCAATATAACAGGTTTCCTTTGTAAATAAAATCTCAAATATTTTATTCATTTAAAAACATTGAGCCGGGCTCAGTGGCTCAGCCTGTAATCCTGTGCTTTGGGAGGCTGAGGTGAGTGGATTGCCTGAGCCCATGGGTTCAAGACCCGCCTGGGCAACTTGGCGAGGCCTCATCTCTACAATAAATTAAAAAAATTAGCTGGGCATGGTAGTGCGTGCCTGTAGTTCCAGCTACTTGGAAGGCTGCGGTGGAAGGATCGCCGGAGCCGAGCAGGTCCAGTTCGGTGACAGAGTGAGACTCCAACTCAAAAAAATAAATAAAAATAAATAAATACATAAAAACATTGGCTGGACATGGTGGCTCAAGCCTGTAATCCCAGCACTTTAGGGGTCAAAGGAAGAGGACTCTCTGAACCTGCGGGATTGAGACCAGCCTGGGCAACATGATGAAACCTTGTCTCTACAATAAATCAAAAAATTAGCCGGGTGTGATAGGTGCACCTATAGTTCTGGCTACTTGGAAAGCTGAGGCGGAAAGATTGCTGGAGTCCAGCAGGTCGATGCTGGGGTGGCCATGAGCGTGCCACTGCATTTCAGCCTAGGCAACAAAGTGAGACTCCAAAAAAAAAAAAAATACTAGCCAGGCATGGTGGCTCACATCTGTAATTCCAGCACTTGGGAGGCTAAAGCGAGAGGATTGCCTGAGCCCAGGGGTTTGAGACTAGCCTGGGCAACTTGGCGAGACCTTGTCTTTACAATAAATCAAAAAATTAGCCAGGTGTGGTGACACGTGCCTGTAGTTCTAGCTACTTGGAAAGCTGAGGCAGAAGGATCACGTGAGCCCAACAGGTCGAGGCTGCAGTGGCTGTGAGTGTGCCACTGCATTCCAGCCTAAGCAACAGACTGAGACTCTGACTCAAAAAATAAAACATATTAAGGCTGGACACCATGGTTTGTGCCTATAATTCCAGCACTTTGGGGGGCAAGGCAGTAGGATAGCTTGAGGCCAGGAGTTCGAGACCAGCCTGTGCACCAGAACAAAACCTTTTATCTCCAGAAAATATTTTTTCTTAAGACAGGGCCTTGCTTTGTTGCTCAGGCTGAAGTACAGTGGCACTATCATGGCTTACTGCAGTCTCGACCTCCTGCGCTCAAGCAATCTTACCTCAGCCTCCCAAGTAGGTAGAATTAACAGGTGCATGCCACCATGCCCAGCTAATTTTTTAATTTTTTGTAGAGATGGGGGGTCTCACTATATTGCCCAGGCTAGTCTTAAACTCCTAGCCTCAAGCAAATCCTACCCCTCGGTCTCTCAAAGTGCTGGAATTTCAGGTGTGAACTACCACACCCAGCCCACAAATTTTTTTAACAAAAATTGGCCAGTGTGGTGGCATATGCCTGTAATCCCAGCTACTTGAGAAGCTCAGGCAAGAGAATCACTGAGCCCAGGAGTTCAAGTCAGCAGTGACCAATGATCACACAACTGTACTCTGTATTGGGTGACAGAGCGAGACCCTGTACTAAAACAAAAGGAGTCTACGGAACAAAATTGATACTCTTATTTATTTATTTATTTATTTGTTTTTTCTTTTTTAGAGTCGGAGTTTCACTCTGTCGCCCAGACTGGAGTACAGTAGCCATTCCCGACCACCGCAGCCTCGGCCTGCTGGGCTCTGGCGATCCTTCTGCCTCAGCCTTCCAAGTAGCTGGAACTACATGCGCACGCCACCACACCCAGCTAATTTTTTTTTTTTTTTATTGTAGAGATGAGGTCTCACCAAGTTGCCCAGGCGGGTCCGAACCCGCGGGCTCAGGCAATCCACTCACCTCAGCCTCCCAAGGCACAGGATTGCAGGCTGAGCCACCGAGCCCGGCCAAAATGAATACTCTTTAAGGGTCTGTCCAATAGCCCACAGTAATGTAGGGAGAGAGGGAAAAAAATAATAAAAAACAAAGATAGATCCTGTGAAAGTATTCACCTAACTCCAGAAGCTAAGCAGGAGTAAATCATGTGTTAAATCCCAATAGAGGAAATCTGGTCTAGAAGAGTTTCTAGAGTAACAGACAAGTGTCCATATCTGTATCCTTTGCTAGGTCAAGTAAATTTAGTTGACAAAATCACAGATTCAGTATTTTAGTATGAGAAACACAACAGTAAAATCCCATTAACCAAACAATGACTTTATGAATGCATGTTTCTACCTTTTAGTTCCATACTAGGATTTATGCAGACTTTATAAACCTGCCTCTTTAATAAACACATGAGCAGCTTCAACCATCCTACGAATACATATAATAATGGCCAAGTGCCCTCTATAATTAGATGAATGGTTAACACCTGCCAAGCATATACTGGGGCAAAGGAGCGTCCACAGCAACTCGAGGTTTGTAGAAACCCACCGACAGAGGAGGTTGTATTTCCTCACAGAAAGGGCAATGGGCTGGATGAGGGGGCTCACACTTGTAATCCCAGCACTTTGGGAGGCCAACGTGAGAGGACTGCCTGAGCCCAGGGGTTGGAGACCAGCCTAAGCAACATGGTAAGACCTTGTCTCAACAATAAATAAAAAAATTAGCTGGGTGAGGTGGTGCATGCCTGTGGTTCCAGCTATGTGGAAGGCTGAGGTGAAAGGATCGCCTGAGCCCAGCAGGTCAAGGGTGCGGTATCTGTGAGTGTGCCACTGCAACTCCAGCCTGGGTGACAGAGTGAGACTCCAACTCAAAAAAAGAAAAGAAAGGGAAATGATCACTTCAGTCAGCCTGCTTCATCTATTTTTAAAAAGAGGAGGCAGGAGGGTGGAGTGCTGTCAAAATAACTAGATTCCTTCTTGGATTTCAAAGTTATTTAACTGTTTCAACATGATCTTCCACTCTGAAAAGCATTTTTTTAAAAATTGGGAATCTCACTTTTGTGCACAGGCTAGAATACAGTGGAATGTTCACAGTCACAACCTCGACCTCCTGGGCTCAGGTGATCCTTCTGCATTAGCTTTCCAAGTAGTTGGGACCACAGGTATGCGCCATCATGCCTGGCTAATTTTATTTATTGTGGAGATGAGGTCTTGCCAAGTTGCCCAGGTTGGTTTTGAGTCCCTGGGCTCAGGCAATCCTCTTGGTCTCCACCTCCCAAAGTATTGGGATTATAGGTGTGAGCCATTGAACCCAGTCTTGAAAACTATTTAATAGGTAAAGACAACAACTTGTTTAAATGAAGTGAGGGCTTTAACTATTTCTCTGCCCATGTCTCTTACTCTACCCTTTATATCATGTAACTCTGACACTTGAACATTCTGAATGTATCTCTTTATAGGATCTTGAGTTTTTATCTCATGCACTAACCACAGCTGCAGGTATGGCACACAGAAATGGAAGCTCTCTAAAGGTAAAGGCCAAGAAGGATCGCAGAACGAAACAACCCTGAGAACAAGAAGGCACAGCCAAAGCTGAATGCCTCACATGGATCACTGTCTTATCTAGACTTAAAACAACAGAGCTGCCCTACAGTCAATTTCAAAGCCTCAGACCTCCCATTTCATGCAAATTTCATCTAGCTGATAAATATATTCTAGGCACCAGTGTACTTTATTTGGGTGCAATGACTTTTAATAATCTTTGATTTGATACTCAAAACAGTTTTTCCAATCTCACTCTATCTTTTCAAGTAATGAATCTCAGATATGCACAGAGATTAAAAACTGCTTTCTACTATCAAAATTAGCCAGTTATCATGTTCCCTTTAAAAAATATATGTTTTCTGAACTTTCATCATTTAGTAAGACTTTTGGAGTCTTCACCAGAAACAGTTCAATATTACACTGCAATTGTACTCCCATCTTACCAAAAGTTTCCTTTGCTAATTCGAGGTCTGACTCTTCCTGTAATTTCTTTAGTCGCAGTTTATCTGCTAATTGTTCTTCTGGTGTTAACAGTTTAGGTTCTTCAGGTTCTTCTAACTAAAATGAGACAGAAAAGTTTGTAAAAAGGGCTGGGGTTATGACGAACCCAGTATATTTCTGTATTGTATGATTTCTTCCTTCCTTTTTATTTGAATCAAAGTCTCACTGTTAGCCGGGCATGGTGGCTCACACCTGTAATCCCAGCACTTTGGGAAGCGGAGGCGAAAGGATTGCCTGAGCCCAGGGGTTCGAGACCAGAGACCAGCCTGGGTAACTTGGCTAGAACTCATCTCTACAATAAATAAAAAAAACTAGCTGGGCATGAGGGTGGACGCCTGTGATTCCAGCTACATGGAAGGCTGAGTTGGAAGGATCACCTGAGCCCAGTAGGTCAAGGCTGCAGGGGCCATGAGCATGCCATTGCACTCCAGTCTGGGTAACAGAGTGAAACTCTGACTCAAAAAAAGACAAAAACTAAAACAAAGCCTCACTGTTGCCCAGGCTGGAGTGCAGCAGCATGCTCATGGCAATGATAGCCTTGACCCGCTGGACTCCAGCGATCCTTCTGCTTCAGTCTTCCAAGTAGCTGGAACCACAGGTATGCACCACCACATGGGTTGGAGACCAGCCTGGGCAACTTGGTGAGACCTCATCTCTGTAATAAACATTAAAAAAAAATTAGCCGGGTGTGGTGGCATGTACCTGTGGTTCTAGCTACTTGGAAGGCTGAGATGGAAGGATTGCCTGAGCCCAGCAGGTCGAGGCTGCAGTGGCCAGAAGCGTGTCACTGCCCTCCAGCCTGGGTGACAGCGCGACACTCCTACTCAAAAAAAAAAAAAAAAAAAAAAAGACAAGGTCTTGCTGTGTTGTCCAGACTGATCTTGAACTCCTGGGCTCAAGCAATCCTCCTGCCTTAGCCTCCCAAAGTGCTGAGGTTACAGGCACAAGCCACTGCGTCCAGCCACATATATATCTTTAGATATACAAACATACAAATTATTAAAAAGCATCTAAGGCCGGGCACGGTGGATCATGCCTATAATCCCAGCACTTTGGGAGGCAAGATGACAGGATTGCCTGAGCTCACGGGTTTGAGTCCAGCCTGGGCAACTTGGTGAGCTCCCATCTCTGTGCAGGTTGAGGTTGCGGTGGCCGTGAGCATGCCATTGCACTTCAGTCTGGGCAAAAGAATGAGACTCCAACTCAAAAAAAAATAAAAATAAAATAAAGCGCCTAACATGTTCCTGACTTGGGGGGGACACAGGCCCTCTCATACATTAGTGACAAATGCAAATGAGTACAACCTCACATGGAAAGCAGTCAAGAAAAATTTATCAAGACTGCAAATGTGATTTACCCAGCAATCTCATGTTTGAGAATTTATCCTGCGAATATGCATATATCCATTAGAAATGACACACATATAAGGTTATTCACTTAAGTATTATTTATCAAGGAAAGAACTGAAAAAAAATCCAACTGTCCATCAGCAGGGAACTGATAACAAACTATGGTACATCTAGGCAATGGAATATAATAGCATATAGCTATCAAAACAAACAAGGATAACTAAACCAGACACTATGAAAATGGTTTCCTACAGGGAACAGGGTAGAGGATAGGAATGGATGTTTGAGACTTTTCTTCTCCACCCCCAGCTTTACTAAGGTATAGTTAAATAAAAACTATAGATATTCACAGTGTAAAACATGTATACATTGCAAAATAACTAAATCAAGCTTATTAACATATCCATCACCTCATATACTTTTTTGTGGTGAGAATATTTATGATCTGCTCTCTTGGCAATCTGAGACTTTTCTGGCACAACATTTTTATATTGTTTTGATTTCCAAACATCAAAAAGCCAAAAATGTTTACCCTGAATCTAATTAAAGTTTTAGAATTAATTTCCAAGTTATAGGAAATTGCAACTATAAGGAAGCAATCAGACTAGATAAATCTAGAAGGTAGGATGTCTTACAACACAGCTAACCCGGTCTCTTCAACAAGTCAGTCACTTGAAAAAGAGAGAGAAGAGAGAACTCACTCTAAAAAAACTTAGGATATACTAACAACCAAATGCAATACATGGCCTTTATCTGAACAAATCACACAAAAAAAGACATTTTGGGACAAACAGAAAAAAGGGGCATATAGAATATTAGATTGTTAAAACTTTCATTTATTAGGTGTGATAATACCATTGTATTATGTGAGAAACGTCCTTACTTTTTCAGATATATACTAAAGTATTTAAAGGTAAAATGCAGGGTTTTAATTTACATGATTAGGCTGGGCTCGGTGGCTCAGTCTGTAATCCCGCGCTTTGGGAGGCTGAGGTGAGTGGATTGCCTGAGCCCGCGGGTTCGAGACCCGCCTGGGTGACCTCATCTCTATAATAAATAAATAAAAAACTAGCCGGGCGTGGTAGCGCGCGCCTGTAGTTCCAGCTACTTGGAAGGCTGAGGCAGAAGAATTGCCGGAGCCCAGCAGGTCGAGGCTGCGATGGCCGGGAGCGTGACACTGCACTCCAGTCTGGGCAACAGAGTGAGACTCCAACTCAAAAAAAAAAAAAGTTTACATGATTATATTTTAGCAAAACAAGAATAGATGAAGCAAATATGCCAAAACATTGACAACTTAAATTTAGGTATATGTTATTCATTATGCAATTTTCTTTTATGTTTGAAAATTTTCTTAATAAGAAAGCTTTCTATGATCTGATATGGAAAGATCTCTGCTACATATTAAATAAAAAGCATGGTGAAAACCGTGTATAAGAAAGGAGAGAGTTAAGAATATACAGATATATCCAAATACAAAGGCACCCTAGAGACATAAGAAACCAATATTTACTTATATGATGGCAATGGCAGGAGAGAAACAGGATAAGTGAGTAAAGGGTTGGCAGTATTTTAAATATTGTTTTAATTTTTGAACCACGTAAATGTGCTTTCTATTCAACAAATACATTAACACAATATTTCTGATCCTGTGCCAAATAATTAGGAACAAAAACATTTATATAGTATATGGCACAGAAATGAACACCTTTGGTATTTCACTCAATATGCACACAAATAAAGATTAATCACGAATAGAAAAAAACGGCAGGCACTGGCAAAAAAATCATCGACTATAGGCACTGCGTAATCATGACTGTTCCTGAATGCTTGTGAAAACTTAAGACATTCTAGGCTGGGCGCTGTGGCTCATGCCTATAATCCCAGCAGTACTTTGGGAGGCCGAGGAGCAAGGATTGCCAGAGACCAGCCTGGGCAACATGGCAAGACCTCGTGTCTACAATAAATAAAAAAATTAGCTGGGCGTGGTGGTGTGTGCCTGTGGTTCCAGCTACTTGGAAAGCTGAGGTGGAAGGATCACCTGAGCCCAGCAGATTGAGGCTGCAGGGCTACAGTGGCCATGAGCAGTGTGCAGCTGCACTCCAGTCTGGGCAACAGAGTGAGACTCTGACTCAAAAAAGAAAAAAAAAAATAAAAATAACGCTCTAATACATAAAGCTTCTGAATTCTACTTTTGTAAAAACTATAAATAAATTTGTTTTGGATTTCACCTACCTTACCATATCCATCTATAGTCTTTACATAGTCCTTCAAGTTACTAGGTAATATCTGCACCCTGTTAGAAACTGCACTACTACTGATGTGAGGATTCTGTATTTTGGAAAGTAAGTAGTACTTACTCTCTTTTTAATTTCTTCTTGCCTTTTCTTCTGTTGCCGTTCTTTCTCTTTTATTTTCTCGACTATTTTTTTCTTTTCTGAAACTTTTACTTCTGAAAGTAAAGAAAAGTTTATTCAGTTATATCGACTTTTTCTCAGTGTATGGATGCAAAAGACATGATATTTTTATACTTGAGGGTACCAGACCTTTCCCAGCTTCAGTTTCAAGCAGTGATTTCCCTCACAATTAAGAATGGGAAAAGTTCTGGCATACTTCCTTCTCTCTGAACCTTATCATTCAAACATCTCCCTTCATATTTCCCCATCATTCTTCAGGCATAACTTAGGTCATTCAATTATAATGCCACACCCTCTACTCTCTCCTAACAATACCCAACACTTAAACAGAAAGACAGCAGGCATCTAATCTGAGTTTGTTTTGCGGGGATAGAGAAGAAATGCAGGGAGAAGAGAACAAAGTGAAGATGGAAGGATGCTTGGTTTCTAGATACAAAAATTTTCAATTTTTTGAGCATTTTGTCTTAACACAAGTACCAAATGCTCAGCAAGACATAAAACCAAAAACGGAGGAGCCCCAGTGGCTCACCTGGTTTTACTTCTGCTTCCTCTTTTTTTTCGTCATCATCGTCATCCCAGTTATCCTAAAGAAAAGGACCTCCATTAATTCTTGCATGTTTGCTTTTCCATGTGATCTTTATTATCAACTTGACTAACTTCAAAAAAATAAGTCTGCTGCATTTTTTTGGCACTGTATTAAATGTATAAATTGATATAGGGAGAACTAACATAATTTCATAATGCTGACTTGTACTACTCAAGAACAAGAGGCATCTTTCCATTTGTTCAATTCTACTTTTGTATCTTTCAGAAGTATTTTAAAGTGGTTTCCCTCTTAGAGGCCTCATGCATTTCTCTTTAGGTTTATTCCTAAGATTTTCACCTTCTATGTTGCTATTGTAAATAAGAGTTTTTTTGGCAAGACCTCGTTCTCTATCATAAATCAAAAAATTAGCTGGGCGTGGTGGCGCACACCTGTAGTTCCAGCTACTTGGAAGGCTGAGGCAGAAGGATCCCCTGAGCCCAGGAGGTACAGCTTGCAGTGCCCATGAGCGTGCCACTGCACTCCAGCCTGGGCACAGAATGAGACGCTGACAAAAAAAAATTACCAAACTTTATTTCATTGCCTCTGGATTAAGTACAAAAGGTTTTTCTTACATCAAAGAACTCACTCACATTTTCTTCTAGCATGTGTAGGGTTTCGTTTTCATTTCGATCCCTAATCCATTTGGAGCTTTTGCTTGTATATGGTGTGAGGCATGGATCTAATTTTATTTTTTTCTAAATGGCTAGCCAGCTGTCACAGCATAATTTATTTAAAAAATTCATCTTTATCCTGTGCTACAGTTTGAATTTGTCCTCCAAAGTTCAGGTAATGAAAACTTAATACCCAATCCAACAGTGTTAAGAGGTGGAACTTTTTTTTTGAGTTAGAGTCTCACTCTGTCGCCCAGACTGGAGTGCAGTGGCCGTTCCCGGCCACCGCAGCCTCAGCCTGCTGGGCTCCGGCGATCCTTCTGCCTCAACCTTGAAAGTAGCCGGAACTACAGGTGCATACTAATTTTTTATTTATATGAGGCTAATTTTTATTTATATGAGGTCTCACCAAGTTGCCCGGGCGGGTCTCAAAACCGCAGGGTCAGGCAATCCACTCACCTTGGCCTCCCAAAGTGCTGAGATTACAGGCTGAGCTACCAAACGCGGCCGAGGTAGAACTTTTTACAGGTGATTAGGTCATGAGGGCTCTGCCCTCATGAATGGATTAATACCATTAATTCAGCAGCAGGTTCCTGGTAAAGGGATGAGTTCTGACACTGCCTCCCACCCCATGTGCTCTTTTGCCCTCCTGCCACAGGATGATGCAGCAAGAAGGCTCTCACCAGATGCCAGCACCTTGATATTGGACTTCTCAGTTTCTATATTCATGATAAATAAATCTGTTGTTTATAAAATATCCCATCTTATATTCTGTTGTAGCAGCACACAACAAAATACCTTGTGATTTACCATATACTAAATCTTCATACATATTTGGTTTACTTCTGTGCTTTCTTTTTTTTTTTTGAGTTGGAGTCTTATTCTGTCACCCAGATTGGAGGGCAGTGGCATGCTTCCGGCCACCTCAGCCTTCATCTACTAGGCTCAGGCAATCCTTCCACCTCAGCCTTCCAAGTAGCTGGAACTACAGCCATACGCCACTATGCCTGACTAATTTTTTGATTTATTGTAGAGATGAGGTCTCGCCTAGTTGCCTAGGCTGGTCTTGAACCCGCGGGCTCCCAAAGTGCCGGGATTATAGGCGTAAGCTACCATGCCCAGTTACTTCTGGGTTTTCTATCCTATCCCACTCGTCTGTTGTCACTTCATACACCAGTACCTTACTGTATTAATTATAGAGGCTTCATGGTACATTTTAATGTCTGCCATGGCTAGTCCCCCCCTTAGTTTTCAAGCTTTTTAGTGTTTTCCTGGCCTTTTTCGCATGCTTGTTTTTCCATATAAGCCTTCATACTAACTTATCCAACTCCATAAAAATGCTTCTCCATTAGCAATTAAAATCCAAGATAGCCAAACCAATATTAGTAGCCTCTTTTAAAGTGATTCACAGTTATTTATTTATTTCTTATTTCATTTTTTGAGTCAGAGTCTCACTCTGTTGCCCACGCTGAGAGCAGTGGCACGTTCAGGACTACCGCAGCCTCAATCTTCTGGGATCAGGCAATCCTTCTGTCTCAGCCTTCCAAGTAGCTGGAACAGGTACGTGCCACCATGCCTGGCTAATTTTGATTTATTGTAGAGACAAAAATCTCACCAAATTGCCCAGGTTGATCTCAAACCCTGGGCTGAGGCAATCCTCTTGCCTCAGCCTCCCAAAGTACTGGGATTACAAGCATGAGCCACCACACCCGGCCACAGTTGTTTTAAATAAAAAACTGAATGCCGGGTGCAGTGGCTTAAGCTGTAATTCCAGCACTTTGGGAGGCCAAGGTGAGAGGATTCCTAAGCTCAGGGGTTCGAGACCAGCCTAGGCAACTTGGTGAGACCTCATCTCTACGATAAAGCAAAAAATAAGCCGGGCATGGTAGCGTGTGCCTGTAGTTTCAGCTACTGGGAAGGCTGAGGCAGAAGGATCTCCTGAACCCAGCACATCGAGGCTGTGGTGGCCATCAGTGTGTCACTGTACTCCAGCCTAGCAACAGAGTGAGACTCCAACTCAATTAAAAAAAATCATTTTAAATAAAAAACAGATAACTTAGCCGGGCTCAGTGGCTCAGCCTGTAATCCCATGCCTTGGGAGACTGAGGTGAGTGAACTGCCTGAGCCCACGGGTTCGAAACCCGCCTAGGCAACTTGGCGAGACCTCATCTCTACAATAAATCAAAAACTAGCCGGGCGTGGTAGCACGCGCCTGTAGTTCCAGCTACTTGGAAGGCTGAGGCGGAAGGATCTCCGGAGCCCAGCAGGTCGAGGCTCCGGTGGCCGGGAGCGGCCACAGTACTCTAGTCTGGGTGACTGAGTGAGACTCCAACTCAAAAAAAAACCAAAAAACAAAAAAATACAGTTAACTTCATATTCTTACCTTGCCAAGTGTAAAAGCATCCCATACTCTAGCCAATAGCTAGCTCATTTATTTCAAGGAATATCCCATTCAATACAACCCTGATAAATGAATTAAATCTATATAATACTTAAGCCCACTATTTAAGAGGAGTCAAAAGCTAACGAACATTTTCATCCCACTCTCTAACTTAACTTAGATCTATACTGTGAAATAGATCTACACTGTCTTTTCAATGTCGAACTAAGTATAAATCAATTATCAAACAATTTTCTAAAAGTTTCACTGAATTTAGAAGGCTTAAGTTTATTTATTTATTTTTTTGAGTAGGAGTCTCACTCTGTCCCCCAGGCTGGAGTGCAGTGGCACACTCATGGCCATTGCAGCCTTGACCTGCTGGGCGCAGGCGATCCTTCTACACCAGCCTTCTAAGTAGCTGGGACTACAGGCATGTACCACCATGCCCGGCTAATTTTTTGATTTATTGTAGAAATGAGGTCTCACCAAATTGTCCAGGCTGGTCTCAAACCCCTGGACTCAAGCACTTCTCTCACCTCTGCCTCCCAAAGTGCTGAGATTACAGACGTGAGTCATTGCACCTGACCTGAAGGCTCAAGTTTAATAGAGATGGACACAGCCCTGTATTTAAATGGGGCTTTAATCACAGGTAGACTGGACATTGTCTCAAACACCAGGCACAATATGACATGCCATTTGAAGCTTAGACACAGAATGGCAAGTGCAAAGCAGGAGGCCCTCATGCCACTGAAGAGGCAGAGGCTGACTAATGTGCCACAACTATGACACCAAGCTTCTGAGTTTATAAGACAGATCATACATCTAATACAGTCTAGGTGTAAATTAACCAAGCCTTAATTCTTAATAAAAATCTATAAGTACACCAATTTAAAGTACAACATGCTGCTGGGCATGCTGGCTCAGGTCTGTAATCCCAGCACTTTGGGAGGTGGATGCAAAAGGACTGCATGAGCCCACAGGTTCAATACCAGCCTAGGCAACATGGCAAGACCTCGTCTCTACAATAAATCAAAAAAATAAGCTGGGCATGGTGGCGCACATCTGTAGTACCAGCTACTTGGAAGGCTGAAGCGGAAGGATCACCTGAATCCAGCAGGTTGAGGCTGTGGTGGCCGTGAGCATGCATGCCACTGCACTCCAGCCTGGATGACAGAGTGAGACTCTGACTCAAAAAAAAAGTCCAATATCCTAATTAAGGCTACTATGGGGTTGCAAGCAGAGTGGGAAGAAGTCTATATAAAAAAGTAAATGTATTTTTTTGCTCATCTTTTTTTCCCATTTTTATTCTATATTCAAGGCATACATGTGCATGTCTGTTATAAGGACATATTAGGTAGGGGTGGGAGTTGGGTTTCAGGTGAACCAGTTCCCACTTTTTTCCTCATCTTACTGTGGCAGTTTAACAGAGTTCAAAATTTTAACAGACTGAAAGCAAACCAGCAAGTCATTATTAGATAACTAAGATACTTGAGTTAGAAATTAGAGATCAGCCAAGCGCGGTGGCTCATGCCTATAATCCCAGCACTTTGGGAAGCTGAGGTGAGAGGATTACCTGAGCCCATGGGTTCAAGACCACCCTGGGCAACTTGGTGAGACCTCATCTCTACAATAAATCAAAAAAACTTAGCCAGGCATGGTAGCACGTGCCTGTAGTTCCAGCTACTTGGAAGGCTGAGGCGAAGGATCATCTGACCCCAGTAGGTCGAGGCTGCAGTGGCTATCAGCGTGCCACTGCACTCCAGCCTGGGCAACAGAGTGAGACTTCAACTCAAAAAAAAAAAGTAGTAGATCTTATTAATATGGCTTGGAAAGAGTCATGACATTTGCTCCTCAGTTCATAAAAGGGCCACGACAGGCAATACTTGCCAGTTACCCTCTCCCTAAAGTGCTCACAACCAAGTCTACCCTGAAGTTACCACCAAACTAGAACTAAGTCTCTAAAGAAAGAAACAGAGTAAGGCAGGGCAAGGTGGCTCACACCCATAATCCCAGTTCTTTGGGAAGCTGAGGTGGGAGGACTGTTGGAGCCAAGGAGTTCAAGACCAGCCCAGGCAAGATAATGAGATCTTGTCTCTAAAAACAACCACTGCACTCCAGTCTGGGTGACAGAGTGAGACTCCAACTCAAAAAAAAAAAAAAAGAAAAGAAAGAAAGAAATTAGAGATCAAATGTTTGCATTACCTTGTTGGTTTGCTTGGGTGCTAAATCAATACATCACAGTACAAAAGGAACTAGAGAGCTAAAAATAAAAGTTAACTACCAGGCATTTTTTGTTGGTTTAATCTTCACAGAATATAGGAAAGCTAGGTCTGTGAGTGATATGCTGCCTAAGCAGTGGTTCAGACAGAAGGGCAGTTTTCTTACAGAAGGTCACATACAACCCTCTGAACACTAGGCACTGTGCAAAGAGCTTTATATATAGCAACAAGATTAATTTTCAGCCAGGCTGAGTGGCTCAGTCTGTAATCCCAGCACTTATGGAGGACCAAGGCAAGAGGATTGCCTGAGCCCGCAGGTTCGAGACTAGCCCAGGCAACTTGGTGAGACCTTGTCTCTACAATAAATCAAAAATTAGCCTGGCATGGTAGCATGCGCCTGTAGTTCCAGCTACCTGGAAGGCTGAGGCAGATGGATCGCCAGAGCCCAGCAGGCCGACGCTGGAGTGGCTGTGAGTGTGCCACTGCATTTTAGTCTGGGCGACAGAGTGAGACACCAATTCAAAAAAAAAAAAAAAAAGATTAATTTTCACAACAGCCCTGTAAGTAAGGTGGTGTTATCCCATTTTACAGAAAGAAAAACTGTAAAATGGGATGGACATAGGCATCCAACAATATCCAGAAAACAATGAGGGGTCCTGCTCTGAATGGAGCAAAGTTCCTTTAAAGTATGATAGATACAAAGTTAGTTAGATAAGAATAATAAGTTCTGGTGTTATATTACACAGCAGGGTGACTACAGATAATAACAATGCAGGATATATTTCTTGACAGATGGAGGAGATAATTTTGAATGTTATCACCACAAAGACACATAAATGTTTAAAGTGATGGATATGGTAATTACAATGTACACATGCACTGAAACATCACACTGCACCTCATAAATATGTACAATTATTATGTGCCAATTATAAAAAATTTTTTATGAAAAATAAAGAAAATAGTTTATTACTTGGGGGGAAAAAGCATGTTTTAAACACATGCTTACAAAGTTCACAGTTTGGTAAACAGTTCAATTTACTGAAAAAGCAATTCACAAAAGCAAAAAAAAAAAAAAAAAAGAAATCCAAACCAAAAAACAACTATCATAGTAAACAAGACTTCCCTGAGTCCTCAAGTATAAAATAACAATCTGACGCCACACATGGTGGTTCATGCCCCTAATTCAAGTACTTTGGAAGTCTGAGGCAAGAGGATTACTTGAGCATAGGAGTTTGAGACTAGCATAAGCAACATAGCGAGGCCTCACCTTTACAAAAAATTTAAAAATTAGCAATGAGTGGTAGCGCGTGCCTGTAGTCCCAGCTATGGAGGCTGAGGCAGAAGGACTGCTTGAGCCTAGGAGGTGGAGGTCGCAGACAGCAGTGATCATGTCACTGCATTCCAGCCTGGGTGATAGAGTAAGACCCTTATTCTTAAAAAACAAAAAGTAACTATCTGGGAACTAATTCCCTCTCCTGGGATCACAGAGACTCTCATCAAAAAGAAGGGTTATAGCACACACTAAGAGGATATGCCCAGCTACACAGCTTCAAACCTCAAATTGCCTGTGATGGTTTTCTACTAATTTTAAGAAACTGGTTTGTAAGCCAAAAAGGTACTAAGGCCAAAAGGAAGAACAGCTGAAAACCAGCGGCTCCACCCCAATACCCTCAACATAGGAAAAAAAACTCAACATAGGAGCATTTTTCTTCAATCTTGATTACCATTCCCAGCAAAACATCACCCTCAGTTACCGTTCCCAGCAAAACATCACCCTCACCCCTGCTCCCTCAGTATAGTATCTCATTCACACCAACTCTACGTCCCACCTCCATTTGTCCTTGGTTTCCTCAACAAAACATAAGCTTCATCCTAGACATTCATCAATGCAGACATAATGAAGCTACCTAGACATTCTCCATTCTATCACAGAATGGATTTTAGTAGAAAAAGGAGTAGTTCCCGGTTGTGGTGGCTCAAGCCTGTAATCCCAGCACTTTGGGAGGCCAAGGCGAGAGGAATGCCTGAACCCACGGGTTTGAAACCAGTCTGGACGACTTGGCGAGACCTCATCTCTGCAATAAATCAAAAAATTAGTCAGGCGTGGTGGCTCATGCCTGTAGTTCCAGTTACCTGGAAGGCTGAGCTGAAAGGACTGCCTAAGCCCAGCAGATCAAGGCTGCGGTGACCGTCAGTGTGCCAGTGCACTCCAGTCTGGGAAACAGAGTGAGACTTCAACTCAAAAAAAAGAGTAGTTCCCATTAATATGGCTTGGAAAGAGTCATGACATTTGCTCCTCAGTTCATAAAAGGGCCACGACAGGCAATACTTGCCAGTTACCCTCTCCCTAAAGTGCTCACAACCAAGTCTACCCTGAAGTTACCACCAAACTAGAACTAAGTCTCTAAAGAAAGAAACAGAGTAAGCAGGGCAAGGTGGCTCACATCCATAATCCCAGTTCTTTGGGAAGCTGAGGTGGGAGGACTGCTGGAGCCCAGGAGTTCAAGACCAGCCCAGGCAAGATAGCGAAATCTTGTCTCTAAAAAAAAAAAAAAAAAGAAGAAGAAGCAGCAGAAGCATAGTAATGTCAGTCAAAAGAAACTGGTCACACCTCCAAATAGATGTAATTACAAAAGCAGAAGGCCAGGTAGCTTTCCCCCAAGAACTTACAGAATTTTTGTTTTAGCTAGGTGTGGTAACTCACACCTGTAATCCCAATACTTTGGGAGACCAAGGCAGGAGGGTCACTTGAAGCCAGGAGTTTGAGACTCCCCACCCCCTGTCCCAACTCCCTACAAAAACTTTTTAAAGAGTTTTTGTTTCCTTATTTATAAAATTAGCAGGTGCCTGAAAAGTAAATGTAAGGTAGAATATTTACCACAATTCTTCAGAAAAATCTGCCCTATTTTCTGTAAACACTAAGACTTTGAAAATGCCAGCACAAATTCAGAAAAATGCAAAAAGGCTTTAACTTATTAGAAAAACACCTAAAACTAACACTTAAAATAGGGAGACAGTCTATAACTCTCGTCAAAGAGCCCTAAATGGTCATTTCATTCAAGAAACTACCTATCAATAGCCAATTAAATATTCCAACTATAATATTCAATTTATTTACAAAGTGCTCACAAAGGAATCACCCAGGCTGCTCTCCTAAATGGCTAACTTCCTTAGATTAGAAGCTGTTTATAAAACTGCTTGCTTATCTATACTCCTGCCCTGCAGAAACTCATCCAATATCATCTGAGCCATTTCTATAAAAGAGAAGGCACCTTTTCAAGTTTAAACCTGCTTCCTAATTGAACACAACAAAAAAGCTTTAAACTCTTTCTTTTTATTTCTAACAATGCAGCCAACAGTTAACTGGTTTGGTCATTTTTATAATATACAACTACAAAATGTCACACGCAATGAGAACACATTTAGGGCTGAAAATGCTTTCCAACTTAAGCAAGATATATTTATAGATCATCAAATAGAAACAGCTTCAAAAGAGCAGTAAAGGCCAGGCGCAGTGGCTCAAGCCTGTAATCCCAGCACTTTGTGAGGCCGAGGCGAGAGGATTGCCTGAACTCAGGGGTTCAAGACTAATCTGGGCAACTTGGTGAGATCTTGTCTCTACAATAAATCAAAAAATTAGCCGGTGTTATGGTGCGTGCCTGTAGTTCCAGATTGGAAGGCTGAGGCAGAAGGATTGCCTGAGCCCGGCAGGTAGAGGCTGTGGTGGCTGTGAGCTCTGACTCAAAAAAAAAAAGGGCAGCAAAACTCTTCTGCCTCATAGCAATAGCCCAGGAACTAACATATACTCCTTTTCCATTTTTCTTTAAATAATTTGGTTTAGATAAAACATAACCTCATGCTGGGGGGGAAAAAAGTCTTTTACTAATGTTCTGTAAGCTGTGCGGTTCTGCTCCGAGAGGCCTCAGAACTCTGCAAGGAGATCCTGGCAAGGCTAGACTTCCTAGCAAAATTCAGATTTTAAAAGAAATCCAAATGCTCTTCAATTATCTCAGAACTACTCTGGTCTCCCATAGTCAAGGCCTTAGTAAATTCTACTTCCTTTCAGAGAATCAAAGGAAGTAGAATTTACTAAGGCCTTGACTATGGGAGACCAGAGTAATGGTTCAGCACTCAGTTGAGTTCCATCTCAATGCCTATCTGTCTCATTCGAAAAGGTTATCAATCAATTTAAATACCTGCCTAAGCAAGATTGACCTGAACACTAAACAAGGAGAGAGGCTCATTTCAAAACTTGCTAGTTTGTAAAAATTGTTGGGGCACTGAAATTATATTATTGAGATTTTCTTCAAAATATCTGGTTCAAGGAGGAAAGTAGGGACACAGAGGAAATAAGATCGGCCATTGGTTTATAACATATTTCTCTCTACATCTGTATGTTCAGAATTTTTCACAAGAAGTTACAATGCACACACGCACTCTCTCTTCAAGACAAGCATTTTTCGCCAGGCACAGCGACTCATACCTGTAATCCCAGCACTTTGGGAGGCCGAGGCAAGAGGATTGCCTGAGCCCAGGAGTTTGAGACCAGCCTGGACAACACAGCAAGACCTTGACTCTACAAAAAAATTAAAAAATCAGTCAGGCATGATGGTGCACGTCTGTAGTCCCAGCTACTCAGGAGGCTGAGGCAGAAGAATCACCTGAGCCCAGCAGGTCAAGGCTGTGGTTGAGTCATGACTGTGCCACTATACTCCAGCTTGGGCGACAGAGTAAGACCCCAACTCAAACAACAAAAAAAGATACTACTAGCCAGGCTCGGTGGCTCAGCCTGTAATCCCACGCCTTTGGGAGGTTGAGGTGAGTGGATTGCCTGTGCCCGCGGGTTCGAGACCCGCCTGGGCAGTGAGACCTCATCTCTAAAATAAACAAACAAATCAGCCGGAGCCCAGCAGGCAAGGCTGCGGTGGCCGGGAGCGGCCACTGCACTCCAGTCTGGGCGTCAGAGTGAGACTCCAACTCAAAAAAAAAAAAAAAATGTTAAGAAAAAAAGATACTACTTTTTCTGGCAAAACACCCATCTTGTGGGTATTTCCCAATAATAGATTCTGTAGCAGTTTGTTTCCAATGCTTGAAAATGCCTTTATTTGGTAGATTTAAAACTATTTACTGGGATAGGATCCTAATACAGGGTGATCAAGTAGGAGAGAGGCTCAAAGTCAGTTCGTTGGGATGGTTCTCTCTCACTCTCCTTTTAAGAGATGAGGTCTAGCTATGTTGCCCAGGCTGGCCTCAAGTAATCCTGTGCCAGCCTCTTTAGGATCAATTTTTTAAAAAAATTCTTTAATTTGGTTATAGAAGTAAATGCCTGAGATGGTTGCACAAAGCCAGTATTTTCCTCAAAGCAAACTCTACACTTTTTATATAAATCTAGCTTTTAACTTGTTCCATTGTCATGCTAAGAGACTAGTAAAATGGAGTAAAAGTTGTGTTGTTCTTGCTTCCAGTGGGTACTCACTGTCTTCTTAGTGAAAACATCCTACACATCATTCCAGCAATGGGGAAGGATTCATATATGCCAAGTGAACAATTCCTCCCACTGCCTCTGCACAACTATCAGAATAGTAAGAAAGGCAAATAAAGCTAGAGTGACAGGAAAGTATGCTTCAGAGTTCTTTTCAACTGGGAAAAAGCATAGCCTTTCTCCCCCATGAATATTAATAGTTCTATAGTTTCACCTAAGTCCACTGTTGCCATTGCCAGACAGCTATTTGAAAAGTCAAGGACAGCAAAATACTAGATCTAGTACTGAATGACAGTAACGTTCTGGAGCAAATTACAGTAACAAAGACATCAGTTTTCCTTTCATTTCCCAGAACATTACAAAAGACATCAAACTTACAATCTAAAAGGTTAAGCAAGCACTTATACTCTTTCTACACGCTTTGCTTTTTGAGGACTCAAAAAAAATTCATGTTTGGTATTATTTAAGGATTATGGTTATTTGACTTCATGGAATTAAGCCTGGCCTGCATTGCCTCACAAAAAAGTACTAAAACATTAGAATTCAGAAATTTGATTAAAGGGCTCACTACCACCCACCCAAGGTAAAAAATTCTACTCCACATTGGTAACCTCTGAGGAAACAAAAGCTTACTTGAAAATGACCTTATCTGGTAGACTTTACTGGGATAGAATCCTAACAGAGGGTGAACGGGTAGACAAGAAAAACTCAATTAAGTCAAGTCTTTAGGTTCTCTCTAAATGTTTTCCTTTCAAAACACAAACCTCAGCGTAAATAGACACTGGTAATGGTGCTTAATCCTTCTGACCTTAGAAAAATCATAAAATGTGGCACCACAAAATAAACCCCAAACACTAGATCTAAACAGCCAAAAAATATTTTCCATCAACCCAAAAAATTAAAATGAGACAGATTTAACATTTACTGAGTGTAAAACAAGTGTCAGACAACCCTCCTTAGTGTTTGATATATTATCTCATTTAAAGAGCAAAATAACCCTCTGGGGTAGGTCTTATAATGACCATTTACAGATTGATAAACTATAATTTGCTTATGATCATGTGTCTAGAAAATGTCAAGGCAACAATATAAACCCAGGTTTGTCTGATTGCAAATCTCAGTAATCAAACTACCCCATAGATAACATATCTTGGGACTCTTGGAGAAACTCAACAGGAATAAACTAACATTTCTTTTTTGAGTTGGAGTCTCACTCTGTCACCCAGACTGGAGTGCAGTGGCCGCTCCCCGGCCACCGCAGCCTCGACCTGCAGGGCTCCAGCGATCCTTCCAAGTAGCTGGAACTACAGGCACGCGCTACCATGCCCAGCTAATTTTTGATTTATTATAGAGATGAGGTCTTCCCAAGTTGCCCAGGTGGGTCTCGAACCCGCAAGCTCAGGTAATCCACTCACCTCAGCCTCCCAAAGGCGCGGGATTACAGGCTGAGCCACCGAGCCCGGCTTAAACTAACATTTCAACATGGGAATATAATGGACAAGTCCAGCTTCAAAACTTCAAAGACAGCTTCAAAGATTATGTAAAAGAAACAGGTTAATTATATAGAAGAAATTCTGCACTGAGAGTGACAGGACAAGATGATCCCTTACAACTTGTACATGTATATCCCCAAAATTAGTTCCAAGTGATCAGAATTACATTTGTCAAGATCGACACCATTTAGATCCCCAGGCAGATTATTCCATGTCAGTCCAGACTACTCCATGCAAGCTTCATTTTCTGGGACTTCTTTCCCAATATCTCTAATCTTATCTTTGCCATTTGTTATCTTATTCCCAATTTTCACAACCTATCTTAACTGCTGCTCCTCTCTTCACGCATGGAAAAAGTGAAAGAACAAATTTAAACCCAAATCTGGAAACCTGCTACAATGTAGAGGGGTAACTATATCTTGTAATGAGGCTGGTAACACAATCCATACTCACATTTATATAACATGTAAAGGAGGCTATGTTCGGCCAATAATATTACTACTCACATATTAGTTCCAATGTGCGCAGTAATTCCTAAACCTCAGGCTGTTCAGTAAATTGGATATCCACCTCATCAGACTCAGGAGAAAAAGGAAAAGCTCAAACAACAGCACTATTAAGTTCATAGTGATTACCAAGCTTAAAATTTTCAGCTCAGGCAGAAAGATTTGCAGGGTTCTCTGTGCGGAAGGGTAGAAGTTAGGAGAATAAAATATTCTCCTAAACTACCAAAAATTATTTTTTGTTTCACACAAAACTTTAGTGTCACAAACATAATCAGATGTAGAGGACTGTGTTAATAACAGTCTTGAGACTTTTGTAGCTACTCTAAAACACAAACACACATACACACAGAAGTAAATGTCATCTAAAGCATATGATAAGCCCTCAAGAGTTTTCAGAAGCAATCGACGAAGGTAAAAATAATACAGATCTACAAGGCCTAAGAAAAAAATAAACCCTGGTCCGTCATCTACTACAACCACCAAATCTTCAGTATTTCCTTATCTGTCGTTCATACATAGATGAATAACTGCCAACTCTCCGTTTTTCAGGTCGCTGTGTGGACTGCCCAGGTTTCTGTCCACTAAATGTGGGCTATATCAGCGTTCAGTTCATCCTTTTTACCACAGGGTGAGGGAAGGGAGAGCTAAAAGTTATTTCACTTTACTGTTTCTGACTCGTGTGGGGGGAAAAAAGGCTGAAATTAAACAATATTTCACTTATCTAACCACTCGAACAAACTCTGTAAGTGGGCCTTTGGGGCCATAAATGAGTTTACTGGCCCTGGCCAGACCCGAGGTTCGAGAAGGCAGGCGAGTTTCCAGACTTTCCATATGGGACAAGCCAGGGGACTCAATCCGCAACTTCCTGGTCTCCTTCGGGCGAGAGGGTCTGGACCCCGAAGCTTGCACGTGGGCCGGCCCCGCCGATGCTGTCACCTTACGTCGCCACTTGGCGAGAGGGATTCAGGCTGGAGCGCAGACCATCAGCTGGGGCCTGGGCCGCCGCTCGCGGCGAGGGAGTCAGGGAGGCCACGCTGCGCGTCTCCGGTCCACATGGCCCGCAAGCGGAGGAGGGGAAGAAGGCACCGCGGGGCCCTACGCTCGCGCCTGGACCCGAGGCCCGCAGGCCTGGGCGGCGCCCCTGGGCCCGGGTCCGCCTGCCAGCCCACCGGCAGGCAACCCTGTTCGCCAGAGTGTCCGCCCGCTCCCGCGCTGCCCGGCGCCCCGGCTCGCACCCACCTTGACGTCGTCGTCCTCGTCCTCGCCTTCCCAGCGGTCCCCGCCGGCGGTGCCGCCGGCCCCCACCTTCCGCACCGGGTCTTCCACGGAGAACGCG